>NC_056627.2:303808991-303986301 GCF_002870075.4 Lactuca sativa | reverse complement strand
GTATCTTGGAAAGCATTTCATTAGATCTCCATGTTCGAATTTTTAATAGTATTGTCCCCAAAGATTAGACCTTTATGAGTTTGGGGTACTCCAGGGGTTTATAGCTGTTCTTTCATGTATTATGGGACTTGTGGATTCACAAAAATGGTTCCTTGATCATTCCTTTTGGTTCATGCATGAATAAAGTAGCTTAGAGTGCATTAGAAGCTGAAGATTTTTATATTGAGTCCTCCCTAACCATGAAAAGGCAAGGTTTTGAAAACCGGATAGGAGACTGAACCGATCGTCTTACCGGTTCGATGGTTCAGGTGGTCCAACCGGTCGGACCGGTCTCAAAAACCGGAAAAACCGGATGATGCATAATTATATTTAATTAAATAAAAAATACAAAAAACGAAAAAAAATAAATATTTTTTAAAATTTCCGGTTTTGACCGGTTCAACCGGACCGGTTTTTACTGGTTCACATGAATACCGGTTTTTTAGCATTAAAGAACCGGATCCGCGACCGGTTCCCGGTTGAACCGGCCGGTCCGGTCCGGTTTTCAAAACATGGTGAAAAGGCTTAAAGCCAACAACTTTATGGATTAAGACATCGTACATTGGTCAGATATGTGGTTGGGTTGGTTGTCTTAATGGATTAAGACACTAACTTAGTGGAAATAGAGGCAAACGGAGTACGTCGGGCTTACTATTGGCTACGCACAACGTAGCTTAATACTTCCCTGATGAAAGCTGGCCCTGTTGTACACCCTGCGTAAAGATTGGTACACTCAGCGTACTCGTTGAGCGTTGGCTTTCGTTGGCTTTGACCTTTGGTCAATATTTAGGGTTTTTAGACCATGTGAAGGGTAAAATGGTCCTTTTACCCTTAGAAGGATTAGCCGTGGGATTTGGATTTGCAAGTGAGTTTTTGGACCTTAATTATTAATTAGAGTTAATTATTTTGTTATCTAGGCGGAGTGTAGATCCGAAAGTTCAGGTGCTAGATTTTCGTGTCGTAGTATCTGGTGAGTCTCCTCACTTACTCTTACCTACTTACTCTTACCTGGGTGTTAGGATAGCTGTACTTATGATAACCAACATGGTCTAGCTATTATGGTTATGTTATGCTATTTATATGTGACTGGGCCTGCTGATGCCTGATAGCTAACAGGGTTGCTGATAACCCATCGGGCGTGTTGTTAGCTCATTGGGACTGTTAATAGTTCTCAAGGTTGCTGATAACCCATAATTGTATATATATATATGTTGTGCTGTATGTGGTATCTTGGGGAACACGCTAAACTTCGTTGTCACGTCCCATTTTCACAACAAAAAATTTTCATTTTTATTTAAGGAAATCCTCCAAATTAGAAAAAAAATATTGAGAAAAGGTTTATTCCAAATACATTTATAA
Source organism: Lactuca sativa (assembly GCF_002870075.4). Classification (NCBI taxonomy): domain Eukaryota; kingdom Viridiplantae; phylum Streptophyta; class Magnoliopsida; order Asterales; family Asteraceae; genus Lactuca; species Lactuca sativa. Next base: position 303,984,903 of record NC_056627.2, on the reverse strand, counting down.
TAATTTTAGAGTAATATTTAAAACGCGAAGTCTTCATTGCTGCTGATGAATGTGTACATTCACGCCTTCATCTTCCTGAGAAAACTGATGATACTTGTAACAATAAGCAACTGGGAAAGCACGGAGTTTAGTGAGTTTCTCCCAAAATATCCCATACGATAAAACATACAATCATGCATGTCGGGTCCAATCGACCATCAGGTTGGAATACCCCAGACCTAGTCAACCTCTGGTCTAGTCATCATTAGGATGGAATACCCCAGGTTGGAATGCCACTATACAAGCTTAGTGAGGCTGCCGATGAATGTGTATAATCACCCTCTAACTTACCCTATATTTCACTATAAATGGCCATTACGTGAAAGTTGATTTACAAGAATCACACCCAATGCTTATAGTTTTGCCAGTTTGAAGTGACAACATATTAGAATGTTTTACTAGATGAGAAATATTGTATAATGTTCGACTTAATGCATATATTCCACCGAATGCACCACTTAATAATTATAATATTCATGTAGTTGATGTTCTTGGTAATTAATAACATTAAAATTTGATAGTATTTGACAAAACAACTGTAAATGAAACTTGTTATTTTTATTTATTATTGATATGAAAAAAATATGATATTATGTTTTTAATTATTCGTGTTTTGTTGTTTATCCTTTAAGGTTAAATGAAAGAATTTGGACAAATCTCTATTCATGTTTGTTAGATTCATCTTAAAATACGACCGTTAAAAACAATTTTAAAATTGAAATATTATATAAAAATCCCTATAATAAAATTGAGACATTATACAAAATAAAAATGATTGTGTAATTATATAAAATAAACTTGATTATATAAGTATACAAAATAAAATTGAGATATTATATCACAATTCCTATAATAAAATATTTAATATTTGAAAATATAAACTAGAATTTTAGTATATCCTAGATGGTTATAAATAAAAATTTTAATAATTTCGTATATCTTTAGACCAATACTGTGAAAATTTAATATGTTATGATATCCTAGGGGTTTACTCGAAGTCAAAGTGGTTTTAAATCAGGTATCTTTAGATTCGCCTTAAAAACCATGAAGAAGAAGAATCGTTAGTTGGATACGCGAAATAAGGAAATAAAATATATTTACCGTTGCGCACATAAACCGCCTTTAGAAACCTACATATATCAGTAATCAATCTGCACTCCCTTCGATCGTTCTTCTCCAACAGCATTAGCAAGCTACCCATGATAAGTCTCTTCAAGTACCCATGTATGTCTGTATTTTGCATCTTTTAATTTTCTCTTCTGTCGATTGTCTTGTTTTTGATTCTTCTTTGACAGATTTTTTCCGAGGGTTTTCATTTTGAAAGGCTAACAGTTTCTTATACAGTTTTTTCCTACTTGAAAATTGGGGGTTTTTCCACTTCTTGGTTATCGATCAGTTTCTTGTTTTTCATCATGTTCTTCATTTTATGCATAGATAATCTTTAGAATCTTTTGGTTTTGTTTATTTGAAATAGTTTTTGATAGTCGATTGATCCTGCTCTTTAATCTTCTTAAGTTCATTGTTTGGGTTTCTTGGTCAATCATTAAGAACAAGAAGATAGAATGAATCAGAATAAATTTTTTGGGGGTTTTCCCCTTCTATCGTAGGGAGGGTTTGATGAATATTTCTGAAAATAGTTGAGAGATGTGTCTTGTTTCGTAATGCTTTGTTAGATGGCTTATCTGTTCCATATAAATATATTATTTTTTGAATTTGTTCATCTACAAACGTGTTTTCTTTCTGGGTTTCTCTAGATGAGCAATTCCAAGTTATTTTTATGTGCTTTGTTGTAGGAGTAGAAATAAAGGGATATCACATATATGTAAAAGTTATTTTTCTTCAATGATATAGGTTCAGTGATTATCTCCACTAACCTGTTTATTTTGTGGATATTATATATACCTTACAGGAGACAGATTGGAGGCTGACTAATGATGATGATTTTGAAGTATCTTTGTTTCCATATTGGTCTTTATGTGCATGTTTTCTCTCTTTTATTGCAGTGTAATGATTCTGTTCTTGAAATCTGAGATTATTAACAACCTTTTGATTGTGAATCTTAAGATCATCTCATTGAGTCATATTTTGTCTCTATTTTTACATGTTTCAGATCTAGATTATCTGTTTATAACAGTGTGTAATGAAGTCTAAATTATTAACTACTGATTTGAACTTAACTTCTCTTTCTTTTCCCTTATTATGCAAGCTTTTGTGTGGTAACCTTTTTATAGTTTCCAGTTAAATGTTTTTCCTTTTCGAGTTCTTTCTGTGTTGCTCATATATGTTTGTAGACTATTTTCACGTGTTTAGGTTATTAATTATCTTTATTTTGTTGGCTAAGCTTTTAATGTATTCTGTTGTTGTTTAAAAGATAAAGGGACATCAGTGTCACTTGTAGTTTTTACTAGTTTCCAGTTAAATGCTTATATGAATCATGAGTAGTGTGGTCAGGAATTTCTTTCTTTGATGCTATGGTTTTTTTTCCAACTGATTGTGTGTTCTACACTATTTAATTAGTACCATATTCATGCTATGGAATGTATATTTAGTGTTTCTTTTTGGCTTAATGGGTTAAGCACTTAATCTGGAGAGCTATATGACTGTTTCTATTTTGAATCTTATGATGACTAAATGTTTTTTACTCATATTTAGTTCTCATCAAGTCTTCATTCAGACCCTCGATTCATAGCAGTGAGTGTAGATTGTGTGCCTTTTGAATATTAATATTAAGAGCATCACATTCTTTTTCTACAGTTCCTATGGTGGCAACAAATGCATGTATGGATCCAAAGATTCAATTCTTTGTTTATCATATGTTGTTTTTCATCTGTCACTTGTCTTGTTCTTGGTTCTTCTTTGATGGGTTTATTTGAAGGGTTTTGATTTTTGAATGACAGAGGTTCCTTATACAATTCTTTCCAACTTGAAAATTAAGGTCATTGAGTTTCTTGGTTATCGGGTTCTTTTTTTTTTCGTCATGTTCTTCATTTTATACAGAGATATCAGTATGGCTTATATAACAAATATTTTTCTTTAATGATTATCTCCATTAACTTGTTTATTTTGTGGATATATACCTTACAGGATAACTAATGATGATGATTTTGAAGTATCATCTTTTCTATAATGGTCTTTATGTGTTTCCTTTTTTATTTTTTTGGTTTCTGGTTGAAAGTTGGGGAGTTCTCTTCCATTTTGGTGAGATGTTTTCTCAATGTGGATATTCCATTCAAGTAGGTGTCTGATTTCAGCTCTTTCTTTCTCTCTTTTATTGCAGTGCAATGATCCTGTTCTTAGAATCTAAGATCCTCTCATCTTTTTTTTTTCTTTTTTTTTTCTATAGTTGCTATGATGACACCAAATGTACATCTGTTTACTTAGATTCAGTTCTTTTCAATTCTTGCATGCTGGTAAATTACAATTGAGTTAGGTTGTCCTTTCTTATTAGTAAGTAACCTTTTGATTTGACCTTAAATTCACTTGTTTCCCTTCTTTTTTGGGTCTCTTTATAAGGTTTTATGTGCTCACCTTTTTTTTTTTTTTGCAGTTGCTATAGAGGCCCCACCCAAAGTCAATGGATGTTTACTCAGAATCCATTCCTGTGATGGTGGTAAATTGCAATTAATTAAGCTTGTTTGCCTTTTCTTATTCACCTTCATATTCATACTCCTAGGCATCCTTCATATTCACAACATTCTGTGCTTGAAATCTATATCATCGACCTTTTGTTTGTAAATCTAAAGATTGATTATGTTCTTGTCAACTCTTGCACAGTGGTAAATTTCATTTTAGCTGGTTTGTCTTTTCTTTTTCACCTGAACTTTTTTTCACTTACTTAATGCACACATATTTACTCTGATTTGGTTCTTGTCAACTCATACATGATGTTAAATTGCAACTGAGATATCCCTTAAATCCATGTAAAATGACTATTTCACCCACATTTTTGTATTTTTACTAATTCTTCTGTACATGAACTCACAACAATGAACTTTGAATCAAATGGTCTTTTCTATCTTGCTCCTATTTGTTGGTTGAATCTTTCTAATCTCTAATGGTATGGGCTTTCCAGGCTATTTGCAGGAAGGACATTATGTTCAAAACAACTCGACTAATAGCCTGAATATGATGTCCCTCTTGTAGACTATTTTCATGTGTTTAGGTACCACTTTCAGGTATATATTATTCATCTTTTTATTTTGTTGGCTAAACTTTTAATTAATGTATGTATTCTGTTGTGGTTTGAAAGATAAAGGGATATATCAGTGTCACTTATATGAGTTTTACTTCTGTTCATAAATATTAATTCTCTGATTTGTAGTTTTTACTGTAATGAGGAAAAGTTCAACTCTGTCTAATTGTTCTGGTTTTCCTCGATGAGAAATGAAGGAGCTTTTTACATTGTTTAATTAAAAATGATATCATTAACCTTTTCCTTTTGATATTAATATTAAGATCATCTCATCTTTTTTCTACAGTTGTGATGATGCATGGTGACACAAAATGCATGTACGTTTACTCACTCAGATTCAGTTCTTGTCAACTCCTGTACGTTGCTAAGTTGCAATCTAGAGGGAAATTGTCAGAAAAGTCCCAATATTTTCGGAAAAGTTACATTTTAGTCCCAATTTATTTTTTTTGAACAGACAAGTCCCGGTTAGTTGATTTTACATGGTAATATGTCATTTCCTGTTAAAAGAAAAAAAGGACTTTTTTGTTAATTTGAGCCAAAATGAAATAATCGGGGCTTTTATGTTAAAAAAAATTAGGACTTAACTGTAACGTTTCCGTAAATATTGGGACTTTTCTGACAATTTCCCTCTAGATTATTAATCTTTTTGTTTATGAATCATAAGATCATATTAATGTCAAAATTTTCTACTCATATTTAGTTATTTGAAGCTATGGATATGGTGATTTTTCTGATGCTCTCTCTGTATGTGGATATATACCTTACAGGAGACAGATGGGAGTCTGACTAAATCTAATGAATTTAAAGCATCTTCTTTTCTATAATGGTCTTAATTTGTTTTGCTTTTTTGGGTTTCTGGTTGAAAGTTGTGGAGCACAAGCATGAGACTTCTCCTTCCATTATGGTGGGATATTTTCTCAATGTGGATGTGTCTGATTTCAGCTCTCTTTCTCTCCTTTATTGCAGTGTACTGATTCTGTTATTGAATCATAAGATCATCTGAGCTTTTTATATAGTTGCTATGATGACTAAATGCCGCTATGTTTTACTCATATTTACTTCTCATCAACTCTCTATTCGGACACTCGGTTCATAGCAGTGTCTGTAGATTATTCAAATTTTAGTTTTGAATCTTAAAATAGGTGGAAAAAAGAAATATTAAATTAGGATTAGAACTTAAAAATTAATGTCTTCCAAAGTTAGAAGCTTTTTTTTTGTCTTCCGGAAAAAGATGTCAAAAAGATCTTTTTATATATCCTTTGTCTTCTGAAAAGCAAACAGTCTTTTTCACAAATGTCTTTCCTCCCGTAGACATAAGAGGTCAAAAAGAGCTTTTGGCAGAAAACAAACACCACTTTAGATTATATCAACCTTTTAGTTTTGAATCTTAGAATCATCTTATTCTTGTTCTACAGTTTCTATGGTGGCAACAAATGCATGTTTGTCCTTTCTTATTCACCTATTTTTCTTTCCATTATCTTCAGATGCCTGGGGTCTTTTTCTTTAGTTCATGACTTTTTTTTTCCCCCATTATTAACCTTTGTCCCATTTGTTTCACACATGTTTATCCTTGATTTTCTTTTAAATTAGTTTGTTTGTGTCTCATGTCAAGAGAGAGAGAGGGCTTATTTGAATGGCTTTACTATCCTATGTTAGTATATGTAATGAACTTTTACCATTCTATATAACTGAGAATAAATTTATGAAAGCTTAATTGATTATGAATCTTAAGATCGTCTCATCTTTTTTCTGTTGTTGATATGGTGGCACCAATGTTTTATTCATAGTTTTTCTCTGGTTGTGGAATTAGCAATATCCCTCTTCTTTTAACCTAAATCAGTTATCTGTATGATCTCAGAGGAATCGACTACAGATTGTTAATATTGTTCATTTTACTCTGTTTGTGTGTATGTGTGCTTATAGTCTATGGATCAGGAACTGTAGGTTGCTTGATTATATGAAATATGAATATAATGGTGTTTATGTGAATGATGATTTGTGGGTTTACTCAAAGTGTGTATAAGGAGGTGCTTTAATCACTCCTGAAAGTCATGCTTTTAGCCCATTGCCTGATTGGTATGTTGATTTCAAGAATCTGTCTTTTTGTTTTAACTTTTTTTTCTCTAATAGGTTATTTCTAAGCTTCTCGTGAAGAATAATTTGATAGGAGCAACACAACTGGGGAGCACATACATGTTATTATGTATATAGCAAAAATGCAAGGTTGAGAGGTATTGATGTTTTTAATTATAAGAAATTTCTTTTGAATGGTAGTTTGATTTGAGTGATGTTTATATTTGTGGTTCAAGGTTTGGTTTGGGAATATCCCTCAATAGTTGGATTTGTAGGTAGGTAGGTAGACTTTATTGTCTTTTTTGTCCCACAAAATGATAAAGTTTTAACATCAAGATAAGTTTTCCCATATTTTAAAAACATTATTTTACCTCTTTTTTTTACTATTAAAGTTTTTGATTTCCATATCTGGTATTCCATCTACATATGAATTTCTCAGTATAAAGGAATGTCTATACTTTTTAAAATGTAATTTTTTTTAAATCTTAAAAGTCTTGACAAAACTACTATAGGTGGTAAGTCACATTTCATTAGTAGACTTGGATGAAGGAAACACTTGTTTATCTTATGATAAATGCAATAAATGACAATGTACTTTCATTGATTTGTTTATTATAGCATCAGTCTTCCTATTACAACATGGCACTTTGAAATACTTACCCAGTTATAGCAATATCTTACAAATACAAAACAATTTTTACTGTTATTAATTATAATAAGGCATATTTTTCAAAGTATAATGCCCTACTAAATAAGAAAAATATCAATCCTTTAATTGAAAATACAATGTTATGAACTTATAATCGAAGTAAGATGCTACAATACACAAGTTCAATTCATGAAAGCATTTAGCTATTTGCTTGAACTGAACATTATTGTGTTTTTACTTACAGTCCTCTTCCTTTTGATCATTGATAATACTGATAATGAATTTCTTTTCCTCTCTTTGTTTCATGCGTTAATATGATCTTGAATTCCAGTTTTTGTTTCTTGTTATACAACCTTAATTAATGTGGTGTGGTTTAGGTTGTTTGCTCTTTCCTCTTCCTTTTGATCATTTATAATAAATAATAATACATCAGTCAGCATTGTTAGTTTTTATTCATTGTACCTCAAGAGTCAAGAGCAATGCAATTTTTCTTAAATATTCAGGAGGATATAATGCTAGAATTTAAGGGGCACAAATAGGTGACTTCTCTTCTCTTCTATTAATTGCAATTGAGATCTTTTTCCTTTTTTATTCACCTACTTCTCTTCCATCCTCTTGCGATTTCTTTAGTTAATGACTTTTTCTTTTATTAATCTTTTCATTATGAATCTTAATTATATCTAATTTATTTATACTTTTGCTATAGCGGAGGGAAATACACATATATGTGTTTACTGAAAGCCAGTTCTTTTCAACCTTTGCTTTTGTGGTAAATTGTTGTTTGTCCATTCTTATTATTTACCCCCCTTTATTCATGTTCATGTGCATCCTATCTTATAGATTTTACATTTTTTTTATAAAACTTTCAAATGTTTCCTTAAACATGTATCATATTTTACTATATCAAGTCATTTTCTTTTGAAAAATCAACCCAATTAAAGCATTGCACTATTCGCTTTTCGCATTTTAACTTTCAAAAAATTTCTTATTGAGGTATTTCACTTTTAAAAAATCTATAAATTCTTTTTTTGATTATTATTATGGTTTTGATGTATGTAATATGTTCATGGACTTCTTCTTTTTTTTCTCTAGATTATGCTATTTAGGTTTGGAGATAGAATTTAGGTTTTCTTGTCTGGAAACGAGTTTACTTTCTTTTTAATCTGAAAAATGTAATCAAGAATTTCAACAACTCTATTATTGATAACATAATGGAGCCTTTTTAGGTTGTTTTATTGTTGCTGAAGCAAAATCAAATAGCAGTGTAATTAACTTTTCCCTTTCTATTTTACAGCTTTTAAGTCCTTAATCTTATGCTAGTTTTAGTTAACTTTTCCCTTTCAAATAGCAGTGTAATTAACTTGTCCCTTTCGATTCCATGTTTGTTAATTTTAGTTTTTTTTTTTCATTGTACCTCAGGAGCAATGCAATTTTAATTTAGTATTCAGGAGATGATGCTAAAATTTAGGGGGCACAAACATGTGACTTACCTGCTCTCTCTGTTCATATCTCTATTCAGTGATATGTTTTTGCAATTATAAATTTATATTAATAAAACCTTATAAGACACTTAAATTACACAAATTTTATAACACTTGTTTTCGGATTGTTTTTCTTGCACTTTTTATCCTTTTTGGATTTGGTCTTTGGGCTTCATGCCGCCCATGTAAAATGACTATTTTGCCCACATTTTTTATATTTTTACTAACTCTGTACAAGAACTCATGCAATCACAACAATGGACAGAAACTCACAACCAATGACTTGTTTGAAGGAGGTCAAAGATCAGATGTTATGAAAGGTTTTAAAGCTCAAAGGTATGTAATTTTCCATTCAACAAAATTGAGAGTTATTTATCTGATGCAGAATTGATTATTTTAAAGGCCACAATAATTTAATTTTTGGGTTTGCCCATTACTGTTATTGATGAGGTGCCACCTAAGAGAACTGTAAACAAAATAAAAATCAACATTTAACATTTCCTGTTAGGTGAAAGAAGTAACTGTATGTTGAATATTAGAATATGACTATCCTACCTTTCATGTGCAGAAACATGATCATGTTTACAAATCATTATGTGGATATCTTGAACATGTGTAGAAATTAAAGAGCACAAGGGTATCAAGGAAGTCTATGATGAGGTAAACTTCTCTAAGCTTTTCTTTTCTTTGATGGTTCCATTTTTTATCCTTTCTATTATGAGTCTTAAGATCATATCACCTCGTTTTTATAACATCGTGCATTTTAGTTTTCTTTCAGTTACAACATTATAACTTTTAAATTTAGCCTGTCAAGGCATTTTACTTTTAAAAATCTATCGTATTTTTCAAAATGAGTTATTTTATTTTGACAAACTACCAATTCTTTATGATGACATTTACTATACTTTTTTGGAAAGTGAGGGTAATAGGTCATTTATTCTCATTCAGAAAGAAACATGCTTTATCTATACAGTATTTTTCTCCATACAAACCATTTCACCCATTCAGCCACTTTACCATGTCTGTATTTTTTAAATTTATTTGGATTTTGTTTATTGTTGATAACAGTCTTTTGGTGAACATGGAGATTGTTTAAGTTGTTGTAGAAGCAAATCCTAAAGAATGAACTTTTTCCTTTATTAGCTCTTTAATTTTGTTATGAATCTTAATATCACATCTTGTTTTTTTTGAAGGGTTTTGATTTTTGAATGTCAGAGGTTCCTTATATAATTCTTTCCAACTTGAAAATTAAGGTCATTGAGTTTCTTGGTTATCGGTTTCTTGTTTTTCATCATGTTCTTCATTTTATACAGAGATAATCTTTTAATTTTTTGGTTTTATTTATTTGTAATATATTTGCTACTCTCTATTCTTTTTAAGTTCATTGTTTGAGTTTCTTTGTCAATCATTTAGAATAAAGAAGATACATAATGAAACATAGTGATTTGATTTGAGTGATGTTTGTATTTGTGGTTCAAGGTTTGGTTTGGGAATATCCCTCAATAGTTGGATTTGTCATGAATTGTATTTGTAGGTGAACTTTATTGTCCCACAAAATGATAAAGTTTTAACATCAAGATAAGTTTCATAAAACCTATATAATAAGCCCATATTTTAAAAACATTATTTTACCTCTTTTTTTTACTATTAAAGTTTTTGATTTCCATATCTGGTATTCCATCTACATATGAGTTCCTCAATCTAAAGGAATGTCTATACTTATTAAAGTGTGTTTTTTTAACTCAAAAGTCTTGACAAAACTACTATGGCTATAAGTTTCATGGTGAAAACTGTTTCTTCTTTTGTTTCTTGTTATACAACCTTAATTAATGTGGTGTGGTTTAGGTTGTTTGCTCTTTCCTCTTCCTTTTGATTTTTAACCGTTCTATTAAGATCATATCACCTCGTTTTTAATAGTTTCTATGATGACTAAATGCATGTATGCTCTACTCATATTTAGTCTTCTCATCAACTCTTTATTCAGACACTCGATTCATAGCAGTGTATAGATTATTATATTAAACTTTTGATTTTTAAGCTTAAGAGCATCTCGTGAATGAATGGTGGAAAATTGCAATTGAGATAGATGGTTTTTTCCTTTCTTATTCACCTACTTGTCTTCCATCCTCTTGAGATGCTTGGGGTCTTTTTCTTTATTTAATGAAAATTTCCATTATTAACCTTTTCATTATGAATCTTAACAACATCTAATTTATTTATACAGAGTCTATAGTGGAGGAAAACACACATATATGCTCACTGAAAGTCAGTTCTTGTCAACTCATGCTTGCTGGTAAATTGCAGTTTGTCTGGTTTGTCCATTCTTATTTACCCTTATTTTATATATTTTACATTTTTTTTTCCTTCAAATTAATCTTCTTTAAATGGTTTATGATCCAATCCCATATTAATATATCTTCATTTGCTTAATAACCTTTTAGATTTGTTCACGAGTAAGCAAGCCCAAAAAATTTATCTTCAACCCATGTCTATGTATTTCATATAAGGCTTTTTGCTTTTAAAAATCTATCATATTTTTCAACATGAAGGCATTTTCTTTTGAAAAATCAAACCAAACATGACATCATATCTTCATTTTTTACATAATAAGCACACTTCCCTTTAAAAACTCAACCCATTTATAGCATTGCACTTTTTAGTTTTATTTGTGTTAAAACGTTGCAACTCTCAATGCATTTTACTTTGGAAAATATTCATCTTTTTCTATGGTTGCTATACCAAATGTACATCATCTGTTTACTTAGATTCAGTTCTTGTCAACTCTTGAATACTGGTAAATTACAATTCAGTTCTTGGAATTTAAGATTATAAGTAACCTTTTGATTTGACCTTGTTTTCCCTTCTTTTTTCGGGTCTCTCTATAAAGTTTTATGTGCTCACATATTTAATAGTTTTTACTAGTTTCCAGTTTATTATTTTCCCTTTTTGAGTTCTTTCCATGACCTTGTTTATGTTGTTATACATGAGCTATGCAGTAATATATCTGCCTTCTTATCTGGAGATGGAAATTGTTCACTTCTCTTGAATGTGTATCATTTTTCTCGAAATCTTGATTGTTAAACTTTTAATTATGAATGCTAAGATCATTTGTGCTTTTTTCTTCAATGCATGTGGAGTTTGTTCTTGTCGATTCATAAATGGTGTTAAATTGCAATTGAGATAGTTTGTTGTTTCTTATTCGCCCACTCTATTCATTTTACTTGCATCCTATCTATGAAGCAGTGCATTGAACTTTTATCATTTTGCATTTAGGAATTTTTATTAATAACCTCATTGTTAGTGTTTGATAACATCTCATTGTTTTTCAAACAGTTTTTTTTTCTTCAGTCCAATTGATTATGAAGCTTGATAACAACTCATCGTTTTTCTGTGGTTATAAATTATTAACCTTTTGATTCTGAATCATGTATGTTTACTCATGTTGAGTTCTTGTTAACTCTTGCATTGTGTTATCCTATCTATTCCATATTAATATATTTTCATTTGTTTAATAACCTTTTGGATTTGTTCATTAGGAAAGGTAGCCCAAGTGTGTGTTCTTCAACCTTAGGAATCCTATCTAGTTATGTACCTATGGTGGAACCTAATAATACATGCATTCATGTTTACTTTGATTTGGTTCTTTTCAACTCATTTGTGGTGCAAAATTGCAATTGAGATGTTTGTTGGTTGTTTCTTATTCGTATTATTTGCCCAGTCTATGATAGCATTGCAAATGAATTTTTTCCATTTTGCACTTGAAATATATATTATTTCATAACTCATCTTTATCTTTTATAATTACTTTTTTATAACTTTTATTCTTATTATATAGTGGGTATCCTTAGCATGTTTATTACATTTTGCTTCTAGTTAATACATTTTACTTGTTTATCTGTTAAATGTGTTGTCCTTATAGAGTTCTTAAGGGGGTAGTAGATGGGGAACTACATGATATTTTGATCTAGAAAATCATAGAAATAACTATTCTATTACTCCACTGTTTTCAAAGTGATACATTGGCATTTTACTTTTAAAAATCTATCGAATTTTTCATTATTAAGGCATTTTTTTTTTGAAAAATCTACCTAGAAACAATAGCATTGTACTTTCTTTTTTATATAATAAGCATATTTCCCTGTAAAAAATGATCCCACTTGTATCATTGCACGTTACAGTTTTATTTGTGTTAAAAACATTGTAACTTTCAAGTATTTTCTTCTCTAAGGCATTTTATTTTGAAAATCATATCATTTTTTTCTTATCAAGGCATTTTACTTTGAAAATTCAACCAATTTATCTTTATGTACTTTGTTGTTGGGGTAGAAATTTAATAAGGGGATAAATGGGTATCACATTTATTTTTATCTCCATTAACTTGTCTATTTTGTGGATATATATACGGAAGAGAGGAGTTAGGTTTTGATTGTTAGAGAAGTCATTTCGTTGGGAGAGATCTGAATGATAGAAGTTGTAATGTAATTTTTTGTGTTGTAGATCTAAAGTAGAGCATATAAATATAAGAGTATTCACCTTTTGATTATAAATCTAAAGATTGCCTCATGCTCATATATTATTATATTCCTGTCAACTCTTGCATGGTGGTAAATTAATTGCAAGTGAGCTGGATCTTTTTTCAACTCTTGGATGATGGTAAATTGTATCCTATCTATTTATAGAAATGTAATAAATTATGTTATTGAAATCTTCTTAATTAATTGTTAAACTTTTGATTATGAATCCTAAGATCATATGAACTCTTTCCTACAATTGCTATTGTGGCATCTAATGCATCTATAGTATATGTATACTCACATTCATTTCTATGCATGATGGTATGTATGTATATTCAGTATTTGCCTTCTTATTTTGGAGATAATATAAGTTGTTTATATATCTCTTGTTAATGTTTTTTGGTAATGATGAAGTCTACCTCTTATAGTGACTTTCTTTTGGTTTTCCGTTTAATTTTTTGGTGAAGCAAAAAAAGCACCTGTAATGAACTTTCACCATTCTATGATTGAAAGAGTTCTTGTCAGATTAGTTATTTTTCAACTATCACACATTTTCGTTAGTTGATTGATGATATTCACCAAAGTGCTAATTACTTGTAATTTATTATAATTTTCTTTTTGGGTTTCTCTAGACAAAACTTGTATTCCAATGCTTCCTATCTGTTTATAGCAGTGTAATGGAATCTAAATTATTAACTACTGATTTGAACTTAAGTTCACTTTTTTTTCCCTCTAGTTTTTACTAGTTTTCAGTTAAATGTTTTTTCCTTTTTGAGTTCTGGTAAACTCATGGTTTTTTTTACATGCAGGATTTTTTTGGTACTCCTAGTCATTATATCTATTTATAGCAATGTTATGAACTTTCTTCATTTTCCAATTGAGCATTTATAGATTCTTAAACTTTCATCTTTTTTCTGCAGTTGCCACAGAGGCCCCAAAGTCCATGCATGTTTACTCAGATTCCACTCTTGTCAACTCTTGCATGCATCCTGCATATTTAAATCATTCTAATCAACTTTCACCATTCTGTGCTTCATATCTATATCATATTATCAACCTTTTAATTGTAAATCTAAACATATTGCCTCATGCACAGGTTTGGTTATCTTCTTGTCAACTCTTGCAATTGAGCTTTTTGTCTTTTTTTTTTCCACCTATCTTTAGGCATCCGATCTGTTTATAACAGACTAGTGCAGTTTCACCATTATGTTATTGAAACTTTTAATTTTGGATCATCGTATGAGTTTATCATTTTGCACTTAATGCATGTATATTTACTCTTATGTGTTTTGCTTTTTTGGGTTTGTGGTTGAAAGTTGTGGAGCACAAGCATGAGAGTTCTCTTCCATTTTGGTGAGATGATTTCTCTCTTTTATTGCAGTGTAATGATTCTGTAAGTCAGTTTTATGGCGAAGCAGCCAAAATGTAGTAATGTTGTGAACTTTCATGATTCTATATTTTAATTATATATACCTTTTGTACAGATCCTAAGATAGTTACATTGTTTTTCTACAGGAGAAGGAAAGCTTTGTGAATTATCCTGATGTAGTAAGTTTAATAATATATAGTAAGGGTATCTTGGTCATAAGTCTTAGTAAGTCAGTTTTATTCAAACAGTAAGGGTATCTTTCCATCGTCTTTAGATGCCTGGGGTCTTATTTTAATTATTTATTTCATTATTAACCTTTGTCCCATTTGTTTCACACATGTTTATCCTTGATTTTCTTTTAAATTAGTTTGTTTGTGTCTCATGTCAAGAGAGAGAGAGAGAGGGCTTATTTGAATGGCTTTACTATCCTATGTTAGTATATGTAATGAACTTTTACCATTCTATATATAACTGAGAATAAATTTATAAAAGCTTAATTGATTATGAATCTTAAGATCATCTCATCTTTTTTCTGTTGTTGATATGGTGGCACCAAATGTTTTATTCATATTCATAGCTCCATGAACCATTTGAGCCATACTTTTTCTCTGGTTGTGGAATTAGCAATTTCCCTCTTCTTTTAACCTAACTTAAGACTTGTACTCTAAATTTTTAAGAACCATCTAAATCAGTGCACTGTATAATCTCAGAGGAATCGACTACAGATTGTTAATATTGTTCATTTTACTCTGTTTGTGTGTATGTGTGCTTATAGTCTATGGATCAGGAACTGTAGGTTACTTGATTATATGAAATATGAATATAATGGTGTTTATGTGAATGATGATTTGTGGGTTTACTCAAAGTGTGTATAAGGAGGTGCTTTAATGACTCCTGAAAGTCATGCTTTTAGCCCATTGCCTGATTGGTATGTTGAATTTCAAGAATCTGTCTTTTTGTTTTAACTTTTTTTTTTTTCTCTAATAGGTTATTTGTAAGCTTCTCATGAAAAATAATTTGATAGGAGCAACACACTGGGGAGCACATGTTATTATGTATATAGCAAAAATGCAAGGTTCATTTATATGTTTCTTTGTGATTATTAATTCAGTAATGCTCAATGATCAAAATGATTGGTTTCATTTGTGCAGAAAGTTCAAAATCAGGGATTCCTATCCTATCCTCCAAAGCATGTTGAGAGAAACACTTCTTTTTTCCTTCACTGAAGATGAAGGAAACACTTGTTTATCTTATGATAAATGCAATAAATGACAATGTACTTTCATTGATTTGTTTATTATAGCATCATTCTTCCTATTACAACATGGCACTTTGAAATACTTACCCAGTTATAGCAATATCTTACAAATACAAAACAAATTTTACTGTTATTAATTATAATAAGGCATATTTTTCAAAGTATAATGCCCTACTAAATAAGAAAAATATCAATGCTTTAATTGAAAATACAATGTTATGAACTTATAATCGAAGGTAAGATGCTACAATACACAAGTTCAATTCATGAAAGCATTTAGCTATTTGCTTGAACTGAACATTATTGTGTTTCTACTTACAGTCCTCTTCCTTTTGATCATTGATAATACTGATAATGAATTTCTTTTCCTCTCTTTGTTTTATGCATTAATATGATCTTGAATTCCAGTTTTTGTTTCTTGTTATACAACCTTAATTAATGTGGTGTGGTTTAGGTTGTTTGCTCATTCCTCTTCTTTTTGATCATTTATCATACATCAGTCAGCATTGTTAGTTTATGTGCCTCATAGTTGGTGATTTCAGATTTATCCAGTGTACCTCAAGAGTCAAGAGCAATGCAATTTTTCTTAAATATTCAGGAGGACATAATGCTAGAATTTAAGGGGCACAAATAGGTGACTTCTCTTCTCCTCTATTAATTAATGATTTCTATAATACTATGGCGTCTTTCCTTTTTTGTATCCTTATATAGCATGTTTAATTAAGTTTGTGGAGCTGGTTTTTTTACTAATTGGTGAACTTTGAAGCATAATTGGCACCATTTTTATACTTTTACTAATTCTATGTTTGAAGTTATTAACTTTCACAATGGAGCTGGTTTTTTTCTACAGTTACATGGTGTTAAATTGCAATTGAGATAGTTTGTTGTTTCTTATTCACCCACTCTATTCAATTTACTACCATCCTATCAACTTTTATCATTTTTGTACTTAGAAATTTATATCAATAGCCTTATACTACTAAATTACAAATTTTGTCCCTATTATATAACCACTTGTTTTTTTTTAACGCTTCATGCTGCCTAAAGGTAGCCATTAAATCCATGTAAAATGACTATTTTGCCCACATTTTTATATTTTTAACAAGAACTCAGTCACAACAATGAACTTTGAAGCAAATGATTTTTACTTCTCATGAGGTGTGTAGTATGTACACTGTTTTTTTTTCCAACTATTTGTCTGTTGTACACTATTTAGTAGTATATTTCTCTTGTATGTGTATCGATTTTACTTGCTTTGAATTCCTTTCATCTTTTTAATATTTTTTCCAGTGATGTGGAAGTTCAACTCTGTTGCTGACTTTTTCTTCTTGTTTTCCGCGACAACAAAGGAGATTTTTTATGTTGTTTAATCGTTTGATGAAATATATATAAGTGTAATGAACTTTCACTATTCTACAATTAAAAACAATATTATTAACCTTTAGATTATAAATATTAAGTCCATCTCATTTTTTCTACAGTTGTGATTGTGGCACAAAATGCATGTATGTTTGTCGATTCCATGTTTGTTGATTTTAGTTTTTTTTTTTTTCATTGTACCTCAGGAGCAATGCAATTTTTCTTAAGTATTCAGGACATGATGCTAAAATTTAGGGCACAAACATGTGACTTACCTGCTGTGTTCATATCTCTTTTTAGTAGTATCTTTTTTGCAATTAGAAATTTATATTAATAAAACCTTATAATATGAACAAAATAAAAATCAACATTTAACATTTCCTGTTAGATGAAAGAAATAACTGTATGTTGAATATTAGAATATGACTATCTACAAATCATTTTTTGGATATCTTCAACATGTGTAGTAATTAAAGAGCACAAGGGTATCAAGGAAGTCTTTCATGAGGTAAACTTCTCTAACCTTTTCTATTTTTATTTTTTGTTTGATGTAATTATCCCACCCCTTTTATTCTTTTTAATTTTGAATATTCTTACCTCTTATTTTGTTGTGTGTTCTTAAATCTTGTCAATTATAGTGGGTATGCTGAGAAACAGCAAAACACTTCAATTATTTATGCAGGTATATATTTTGTTGTGTTGTGTGTATTAGTTTACATTGATTGGCATTTCAAACCAAAATATAGCAATGCATTTTACTTATAATAGAAATCTATCAAGTTTTTACCTCATCAAGACATTTTTTTTTTTGAAAACAAAAATACTATCTATAGCATTGTACTTTAATTTTTTCTTATTATAAGCATATTAATTTCCCTTTGAAAAGTCAACCCATTTATAGCTTCACACTTCTTTGTTTTCTTTCTGTTGCAAGATTAGTATTCACCTACTTGTCTTCCATCCTCTAGAGATGCTTGGGGTCTCTTTCTTTATCTAATGAATTTTTCCATTATGAATTTTAATAACTCTACTTTGTAAAATGTATTTTTTATCTCTATTTTTTTAAATTTTACTTTGATCTCCTCAACTTTGAACTTTGTAAAATGTCATTGGTTTAATCAATTGTCACTCCTAATACGTAACAAAAAAACATGCTTTATCTATACAGTATTTTTCTCCATACAAACCATTTCACCCATTCAGCCACTTTACCATGTCTGTATTTTTTAAATTTATTTGGATTTTGTTTATTGTTGATAACAGTCTTTTGGTGAACATGGAGATTGTTTAAGTTGTTGTAGAAGCAAATCCTAAAGAATGAACTTTTTCCTTTATTAGCTCTTTAATTTTGTTATGAATCTTAATATCACATCTTGTTTTTTTTGAAGGGTTTTGATTTTTGAATGTCAGAGGTTCCTTATATAATTCTTTCCAACTTGAAAATTAAGGTCATTGAGTTTCTTGGTTATCGGTTTCTTGTTTTTCATCATGTTCTTCATTTTATACAGAGATAATCTTTTAATTTTTTGGTTTTATTTATTTGTAATATATTTGCTACTCTCTATTCTTTTTAAGTTCATTGTTTGAGTTTCTTTGTCAATCATTTAGAATAAAGAAGATACATAATGAAACATAGTGATTTGATTTGAGTGATGTTTGTATTTGTGGTTCAAGGTTTGGTTTGGGAATATCCCTCAATAGTTGGATTTGTCATGAATTGTATTTGTAGGTGAACTTTATTGTCCCACAAAATGATAAAGTTTTAACATCAAGATAAGTTTCATAAAACCTATATAATAAGCCCATATTTTAAAAACATTATTTTACCTCTTTTTTTTACTATTAAAGTTTTTGATTTCCATATCTGGTATTCCATCTACATATGAGTTCCTCAATCTAAAGGAATGTCTATACTTATTAAAGTGTGTTTTTTTAACTCAAAAGTCTTGACAAAACTACTATGGCTATAAGTTTCATGGTGAAAACTGTTTCTTCTTTTGTTTCTTGTTATACAACCTTAATTAATGTGGTGTGGTTTAGGTTGTTTGCTCTTTCCTCTTCCTTTTGATTTTTAACCGTTCTATTAAGATCATATCACCTCGTTTTTAATAGTTTCTATGATGACTAAATGCATGTATGCTCTACTCATATTTAGTCTTCTCATCAACTCTTTATTCAGACACTCGATTCATAGCAGTGTATAGATTATTATATTAAACTTTTGATTTTTAAGCTTAAGAGCATCTCGTGAATGAATGGTGGAAAATTGCAATTGAGATAGATGGTTTTTTCCTTTCTTATTCACCTACTTGTCTTCCATCCTCTTGAGATGCTTGGGGTCTTTTTCTTTATTTAATGAAAATTTCCATTATTAACCTTTTCATTATGAATCTTAACAACATCTAATTTATTTATACAGAGTCTATAGTGGAGGAAAACACACATATATGCTCACTGAAAGTCAGTTCTTGTCAACTCATGCTTGCTGGTAAATTGCAGTTTGTCTGGTTTGTCCATTCTTATTTACCCTTATTTTATATATTTTACATTTTTTTTTCCTTCAAATTAATCTTCTTTAAATGGTTTATGATCCAATCCCATATTAATATATCTTCATTTGCTTAATAACCTTTTAGATTTGTTCACGAGTAAGCAAGCCCAAAAAATTTATCTTCAACCCATGTCTATGTATTTCATATAAGGCTTTTTGCTTTTAAAAATCTATCATATTTTTCAACATGAAGGCATTTTCTTTTGAAAAATCAAACCAAACATGACATCATATCTTCATTTTTTACATAATAAGCACACTTCCCTTTAAAAACTCAACCCATTTATAGCATTGCACTTTTTAGTTTTATTTGTGTTAAAACGTTGCAACTCTCAATGCATTTTACTTTGGAAAATATTCATCTTTTTCTATGGTTGCTATACCAAATGTACATCATCTGTTTACTTAGATTCAGTTCTTGTCAACTCTTGAATACTGGTAAATTACAATTCAGTTCTTGGAATTTAAGATTATAAGTAACCTTTTGATTTGACCTTGTTTTCCCTTCTTTTTTCGGGTCTCTCTATAAAGTTTTATGTGCTCACATATTTAATAGTTTTTACTAGTTTCCAGTTTATTATTTTCCCTTTTTGAGTTCTTTCCATGACCTTGTTTATGTTGTTATACATGAGCTATGCAGTAATATATCTGCCTTCTTATCTGGAGATGGAAATTGTTCACTTCTCTTGAATGTGTATCATTTTTCTCGAAATCTTGATTGTTAAACTTTTAATTATGAATGCTAAGATCATTTGTGCTTTTTTCTTCAATGCATGTGGAGTTTGTTCTTGTCGATTCATAAATGGTGTTAAATTGCAATTGAGATAGTTTGTTGTTTCTTATTCGCCCACTCTATTCATTTTACTTGCATCCTATCTATGAAGCAGTGCATTGAACTTTTATCATTTTGCATTTAGGAATTTTTATTAATAACCTCATTGTTAGTGTTTGATAACATCTCATTGTTTTTCAAACAGTTTTTTTTTCTTCAGTCCAATTGATTATGAAGCTTGATAACAACTCATCGTTTTTCTGTGGTTATAAATTATTAACCTTTTGATTCTGAATCATGTATGTTTACTCATGTTGAGTTCTTGTTAACTCTTGCATTGTGTTATCCTATCTATTCCATATTAATATATTTTCATTTGTTTAATAACCTTTTGGATTTGTTCATTAGGAAAGGTAGCCCAAGTGTGTGTTCTTCAACCTTAGGAATCCTATCTAGTTATGTACCTATGGTGGAACCTAATAATACATGCATTCATGTTTACTTTGATTTGGTTCTTTTCAACTCATTTGTGGTGCAAAATTGCAATTGAGATGTTTGTTGGTTGTTTCTTATTCGTATTATTTGCCCAGTCTATGATAGCATTGCAAATGAATTTTTTCCATTTTGCACTTGAAATATATATTATTTCATAACTCATCTTTATCTTTTATAATTACTTTTTTATAACTTTTATTCTTATTATATAGTGGGTATCCTTAGCATGTTTATTACATTTTGCTTCTAGTTAATACATTTTACTTGTTTATCTGTTAAATGTGTTGTCCTTATAGAGTTCTTAAGGGGGTAGTAGATGGGGAACTACATGATATTTTGATCTAGAAAATCATAGAAATAACTATTCTATTACTCCACTGTTTTCAAAGTGATACATTGGCATTTTACTTTTAAAAATCTATCGAATTTTTCATTATTAAGGCATTTTTTTTTTGAAAAATCTACCTAGAAACAATAGCATTGTACTTTCTTTTTTATATAATAAGCATATTTCCCTGTAAAAAATGATCCCACTTGTATCATTGCACGTTACAGTTTTATTTGTGTTAAAAACATTGTAACTTTCAAGTATTTTCTTCTCTAAGGCATTTTATTTTGAAAATCATATCATTTTTTTCTTATCAAGGCATTTTACTTTGAAAATTCAACCAATTTATCTTTATGTACTTTGTTGTTGGGGTAGAAATTTAATAAGGGGATAAATGGGTATCACATTTATTTTTATCTCCATTAACTTGTCTATTTTGTGGATATATATACGGAAGAGAGGAGTTAGGTTTTGATTGTTAGAGAAGTCATTTCGTTGGGAGAGATCTGAATGATAGAAGTTGTAATGTAATTTTTTGTGTTGTAGATCTAAAGTAGAGCATATAAATATAAGAGTATTCACCTTTTGATTATAAATCTAAAGATTGCCTCATGCTCATATATTATTATATTCCTGTCAACTCTTGCATGGTGGTAAATTAATTGCAAGTGAGCTGGATCTTTTTTCAACTCTTGGATGATGGTAAATTGTATCCTATCTATTTATAGAAATGTAATAAATTATGTTATTGAAATCTTCTTAATTAATTGTTAAACTTTTGATTATGAATCCTAAGATCATATGAACTCTTTCCTACAATTGCTATTGTGGCATCTAATGCATCTATAGTATATGTATACTCACATTCATTTCTATGCATGATGGTATGTATGTATATTCAGTATTTGCCTTCTTATTTTGGAGATAATATAAGTTGTTTATATATCTCTTGTTAATGTTTTTTGGTAATGATGAAGTCTACCTCTTATAGTGACTTTCTTTTGGTTTTCCGTTTAATTTTTTGGTGAAGCAAAAAAAGCACTTGTAATGAACTTTCACCATTCTATGATTGAAAGAGTTCTTGTCAGATTAGTTATTTTTCAACTATCACACATTTTCGTTAGTTGATTGATGATATTCACCAAAGTGCTAATTACTTGTAATTTATTATAATTTTCTTTTTGGGTTTCTCTAGACAAAACTTGTATTCCAATGCTTCCTATCTGTTTATAGCAGTGTAATGGAATCTAAATTATTAACTACTGATTTGAACTTAAGTTCACTTTTTTTTCCCTCTTAGTTTTTACTAGTTTTCAGTTAAATGTTTTTTCCTTTTTGAGTTCTGGTAAACTCATGGTTTTTTTTACATGCAGGATTTTTTTGGTACTCCTAGTCATTATATCTATTTATAGCAATGTTATGAACTTTCTTCATTTTCCAATTGAGCATTTATAGATTCTTAAACTTTCATCTTTTTTCTGCAGTTGCCACAGAGGCCCCAAAGTCCATGCATGTTTACTCAGATTCCACTCTTGTCAACTCTTGCATGCATCCTGCATATTTAAATCATTCTAATCAACTTTCACCATTCTGTGCTTCATATCTATATCATATTATCAACCTTTTAATTGTAAATCTAAACATATTGCCTCATGCACAGGTTTGGTTATCTTCTTGTCAACTCTTGCAATTGAGCTTTTTGTCTTTTTTTTTTCCACCTATCTTTAGGCATCCGATCTGTTTATAACAGACTAGTGCAGTTTCACCATTATGTTATTGAAACTTTTAATTTTGGATCATCGTATGAGTTTATCATTTTGCACTTAATGCATGTATATTTACTCTTATGTGTTTTGCTTTTTTGGGTTTGTGGTTGAAAGTTGTGGAGCACAAGCATGAGAGTTCTCTTCCATTTTGGTGAGATGATTTCTCTCTTTTATTGCAGTGTAATGATTCTGTAAGTCAGTTTTATGGCGAAGCAGCCAAAATGTAGTAATGTTGTGAACTTTCATGATTCTATATTTTAATTATATATACCTTTTGTACAGATCCTAAGATAGTTACATTGTTTTTCTACAGGAGAAGGAAAGCTTTGTGAATTATCCTGATGTAGTAAGTTTAATAATATATAGTAAGGGTATCTTGGTCATAAGTCTTAGTAAGTCAGTTTTATTCAAACAGTAAGGGTATCTTTCCATCGTCTTTAGATGCCTGGGGTCTTATTTTAATTATTTATTTCATTATTAACCTTTGTCCCATTTGTTTCACACATGTTTATCCTTGATTTTCTTTTAAATTAGTTTGTTTGTGTCTCATGTCAAGAGAGAGAGAGAGAGGGCTTATTTGAATGGCTTTACTATCCTATGTTAGTATATGTAATGAACTTTTACCATTCTATATAACTGAGAATAAATTTATAAAAGCTTAATTGATTATGAATCTTAAGATCATCTCATCTTTTTTCTGTTGTTGATATGGTGGCACCAAATGTTTTATTCATATTCATAGCTCCATGAACCATTTGAGCCATACTTTTTCTCTGGTTGTGGAATTAGCAATTTCCCTCTTCTTTTAACCTAACTTAAGACTTGTACTCTAAATTTTTAAGAACCATCTAAATCAGTGCACTGTATAATCTCAGAGGAATCGACTACAGATTGTTAATATTGTTCATTTTACTCTGTTTGTGTGTATGTGTGCTTATAGTCTATGGATCAGGAACTGTAGGTTACTTGATTATATGAAATATGAATATAATGGTGTTTATGTGAATGATGATTTGTGGGTTTACTCAAAGTGTGTATAAGGAGGTGCTTTAATCACTCCTGAAAGTCATGCTTTTAGCCCATTGCCTGATTGGTATGTTGAATTTCAAGAATCTGTCTTTTTGTTTTAACTTTTTTTTTTTTCTCTAATAGGTTATTTGTAAGCTTCTCATGAAAAATAATTTGATAGGAGCAACACACTGGGGAGCACATGTTATTATGTATATAGCAAAAATGCAAGGTTCATTTATATGTTTCTTTGTGATTATTAATTCAGTAATGCTCAATGATCAAAATGATTGGTTTCATTTGTGCAGAAAGTTCAAAATCAGGGATTCCTATCCTATCCTCCAAAGCATGTTGAGAGAAACACTTCTTTTTTCCTTCACTGAAGATGAAGGAAACACATGTTTATCTTATGATAAATGCAATAAATGACAATGTACTTTCATTGATTTGTTTATTATAGCATCATTCTTCCTATTACAACATGGCACTTTGAAATACTTACCCAGTTATAGCAATATCTTACAAATACAAAACAATTTTTACTGTTATTAATTATAATAAGGCATATTTTTCAAAGTATAATGCCCTACTAAATAAGAAAAATATCAATCCTTTAATTGAAAATACAATGTTATGAACTTATAATCGAAGGTAAGATGCTACAATACACAAGTTCAATTCATGAAAGCATTTAGCTATTTGCTTGAACTGAACATTATTGTGTTTCTACTTACAGTCCTCTTCCTTTTGATCATTGATAATACTGATAATGAATTTCTTTTCCTCTCTTTGTTTTATGCATTAATATGATCTTGAATTCCAGTTTTTGTTTCTTGTTATACAACCTTAATTAATGTGGTGTGGTTTAGGTTGTTTGCTCATTCCTCTTCTTTTTGATCATTTATCATACATCAGTCAGCATTGTTAGTTTATGTGCCTCATAGTTGGTGATTTCAGATTTATCCAGTGTACCTCAAGAGTCAAGAGCAATGCAATTTTTCTTAAATATTCAGGAGGACATAATGCTAGAATTTAAGGGGCACAAATAGGTGACTTCTCTTCTCCTCTATTAATTAATGATTTCTATAATACTATGGCGTCTTTCCTTTTTTGTATCCTTATATAGCATGTTTAATTAAGTTTGTGGAGCTGGTTTTTTTACTAATTGGTGAACTTTGAAGCATAATTGGCACCATTTTTATACTTTTACTAATTCTATGTTTGAAGTTATTAACTTTCACAATGGAGCTGGTTTTTTTCTACAGTTACATGGTGTTAAATTGCAATTGAGATAGTTTGTTGTTTCTTATTCACCCACTCTATTCAATTTACTACCATCCTATCAACTTTTATCATTTTTGTACTTAGAAATTTATATCAATAGCCTTATACTACTAAATTACAAATTTTGTCCCTATTATATAACCACTTGTTTTTTTTTAACGCTTCATGCTGCCTAAAGGTAGCCATTAAATCCATGTAAAATGACTATTTTGCCCACATTTTTATATTTTTAACAAGAACTCAGTCACAACAATGAACTTTGAAGCAAATGATTTTTACTTCTCATGAGGTGTGTAGTATGTACACTGTTTTTTTTTCCAACTATTTGTCTGTTGTACACTATTTAGTAGTATATTTCTCTTGTATGTGTATCGATTTTACTTGCTTTGAATTCCTTTCATCTTTTTAATATTTTTTCCAGTGATGTGGAAGTTCAACTCTGTTGCTGACTTTTTCTTCTTGTTTTCCGCGACAACAAAGGAGATTTTTTATGTTGTTTAATCGTTTGATGAAATATATATAAGTGTAATGAACTTTCACTATTCTACAATTAAAAACAATATTATTAACCTTTAGATTATAAATATTAAGTCCATCTCATTTTTCCTACAGTTGTGATTGTGGCACAAAGTGCATGTATGTTTACTCACTCAGATTCAGTTGTTGATAATTGTCGATTCCATGATTGTTGATTTTAGTTTTTTTTTTTTTTTTCATTGTACCCCAGGAGCAATGCAATTTTAATTTAGTATTCAGGAGATGATGCTAAAATTTAGGGGGCACAAACATGTGACTTACCTGCTCTCTCTGTTCATATCTCTTTTTAGTAGTATCTTCTTTGCAATTAGAAATTTATATTAATAAAACCTTATAAGACTCGTAAATTACACAAATTTTATAACACTTGTTTTCGGATTGTTTTTCTTGCACTTTTTATCCTTTTTGGATTTGGTCTTTGGGCTTCATGCCGCCCATGTAAAATGACTATTTTGCCCACATTTTTTATATTTTTACTAACTCTGTACAAGAACTCATGCAATCACAACAATGGACAGAAACTCACAACCAATGACTTGTTTGAAGGAGGTCAAAGATCAGATGTTATGAAAGGTTTGTGTTCCAATATCATCTCAAGAGTGTCAATCCATGTTCATGAATGCCATTCACTTCTAATATTCCAATCATCATGTAATTATTAATACATTTCCCAAAATGCCCTTATGGCCAATAACTCCATTTATCCATCTAGGAATCAAGAAACACCTTATGTTTTGAATTATAATAATTATGATAGTATCCATTCATGATTATGAATTTCTTTTACTCATCAATTGCTCAACTAGAAAGGAGTCCATTGGTTTCGTCATATTGTCCTCAAATGCATTTCAATCCTAACTTATACACGATTCTACCATCATTGATGTGTTTTAGTATTCCAATTGTAGATTTCTAGGGTTCATGAGGGTTTTCACCGCAAATACTCAAATCCATCAATGGGACGATTGGATTGAGATTGGGATCATCAAAACAAATCAGGGAGGTTAGAAAAACAAACCCTAACAATCCTAACAAGCTAAAATCGACATTGGGGTTAGAACCACTCCACAAATCCGAATTCTAAGCTAAATGATGAGAATATTTTACCTTTTAAGCCTTCATTCCTTCTCTCCGTTGTTTGATTGTTTCATTCTTCACTTGGATCGAACCTTAGATGGAAAGGAAAAGAAAATCACCATTTGAAGATCTCTAGCATGCTCAATACGTAACTGGAAGAGAAATGAAAGGAGTGTTCATCTTATTTCCCACTTGCTCACATTTGGTCCCTCAGGTTTACTTGTTTTTGCCAAAATTCACCAAACCTTAATATTTGTCATTTCAACTTAAGTTTTGACACAATAAGTCCTCGTCCATCCATTATAAAACTTTATTATTCCATTCCATTAATTGAGTCAGCCCTTTGGTCAACTTACTTTGCCAGTTTGACACTTTTGGTCCTCGAACTTTTAAAATGTCATTATTTTCACTTTTAACCTTCTAAGCATTATATCAACTAATGTTATAATTATCCCTTGATGCTTTAACTATACAAATCATCTTTCCTTTATTCACTTCATTAATTTAAAAAACCAATCTTGAATTTTAGGATGTTACATTATCTTTAGTCTTGGACTTGCATACTCAATATGGGAGACGAAAATCACAAAGATCCTCCTTATTTGCGATGAGCTAGATGAACCCATCGTATTTTCTTCTCCGGCTTTGGCTAGGGTTGGAATAGTTTTGGTCAATTTTGGGGGTTTTGTTCGTGTTATACCACATATGACTCTTTTTAATGATTGTCCATGTAGGTAGTCACATGAGAAATATTGAATCAACTGTTAATAGTGATTGAATGTGTACAATATATACAAATTGAAGGGGTAAATATTGACAAAAAAAAATCCAGTGACTTAATGTATACAAATTGAAAAATATCTTAACATTTTAATTTTTTTCCCTTTAATTAATTTAACAAATCTTCAAGAGGCTAGTAAAGGGTTGTGCTATAAGTACCCCTCCTTCACTCACATATAGTGTCACATCAGGGGGTGCACAAACACTATTACACTCACATGTAAGGGGTATACAACATTGGGTGGGGGTACGTATAGAAATTGCCCTAATAGAAACTGTGGAAAAAAGGGTAATGCTATAAGTACCTCCCTTATTTTCCAATTCCACCCGCTATGTGTTTTTTTTGTCTTTTGTTGTTTTTTCTTTTGTTTTTGTTTTTGGTTTTTTTTGTTTTTTCCCTATTTTGTTTTTTGTTGTTTTTAATTCTTCTTTGTTTTATATTTTAATCTTATTATTATTACTATTATTATTATTATTATTATTATTATTATTATTATTATTATTATAAATTTCGATAACCATATAAAATTCAGACAATATTTTAAAATTCGAATGACATTTTAAATTTGGACGACATTATAAATTCAGACGACATTATAAAATTCAAATGACTATATAAAATGGAATAAAAACATAGTTTGTCTTTATTTATCACATATATTAATTGGTTCGATATTACAATTGTGTGGTGTGTTATGCGGATTGAAAGCATTTAGTCGAACACTCTACAATGTTTCCCATGTAACCAAATATTCTGATCTATATGTACGGAGAAGCCTGGAAAAAACATCAGACATTGGATATGCTCCCCGTAAATCAAACATTACATAATGGTTAGGGTGAACGTGGGTGATAACAACATATGCAGGATTTGGTATGTTTTGTGGGCCATATTAATGTAGGAACCATGTTGAAGAACCTTGCTTGCTTAGATAAACAACGATAACACCATATCTGTTAGCAATGAGTATAGCAGTGTCTGGCATAACCAACCAATACTCCAATACTGCAAAGCCCAATCCAGAGTAATTCAACGAGTGACTTATGCGATTTAAAAAACCAGCATCACCATAAATCATAAGTCATAACGTACTCTTGATAGTGTGATAATAACTCGTTGTATAGATCGTACCTAATTTGAAGCCAATCATGTTCACTAAAACCAAGTGCAACTGTTGTAGACTGAAATCCACAATTTCCATCTCCTTCGACATCTGTAATGTTCCAGACGTATGGATGAAATTGATGTGGAATTTCATTCATAGGTGGGTTTGAAGTATAAAATGATTGATCTTGGTTAAAGTATGATTTGAACATTGAAGGTTCTTGAAACGAGTACGTGCTAAATGGTTGATCTTGGTTAAAGTATGAATTGGACATTGGAGGTTCTCAAAACGAGTACGTGCTAAATGGTTGATCTTGGTATGGGTGGGGTGTTGTGTTCTACCTTTTTGGACTTTTTTTTTGCTCAATCGTGGTCATCCACAAGTATTTTTCTGAACATCTGAATAAACAAGTAAATTGTTAGCATATTTTTATACAAATTACTATATTAAAGAAAATAGTACCTGAATCAACAACTATAGTTGTTGATGGTGAAAATATGTCCCACAATTTTATGGCATAACTACATTTCCACTCATTTAAAAATTCCATGCCCTCTTCGAAACCAAAATTAGCATCATCAGTAATGTTGACGTTGATTAAATCAATATTACGCCAAAATTTATCAATAGATGATAATGGTATCGCTAGGTTCGCATGTGAGTATATTGCAATTTCGTGGGTAAAAGGTAACCCACAACTATGGCGCAATTGGCAACAACAATCGTCCTTAGTTATTTGATGTGCGTCAGGTCGTTCCAACTCTTGTCTGATTTTTCCAATGCATGGTGTGAAACATTTCCACACAAACCATTAAAATGAGGTATGTTGTATCGACACATTAACTTAGTTTGGTTTGTTTCTAAAATGTATTTTATCTTTGTGTGTTGTGATGCGCCTACCTTTACTATTCGGTTTAAAAATTTATCTAAGTTAGCATGGTGTGTCTGCAAGAATTTTTTCAACTTCGCATGTTGTCTCTCAACTCTGTTATTAGTGTCGTTGTGAATGTTTAAAACTTGTTTAGTCCAAGCGGACACAAAATTTTCTTTGTATTTATCCAACCATACTTGATTGAGATAATCGAGAACTTGTTTAATACCTAGATGATATGTCGCTTTTGATTCAAGTTTTGCATAATTTCTTAAATATGTTGCCAATGTTAATGAGTTAATTAAAGTATCCCAATCTTTTAAAAAAGAATTTCATTCATCATCAACATCCTCTACAATTAGTAAATATACTTTGAGATATGTGCAATTTACAAAGTATCTGAATGGCCGATGGGAATACCTTTTCACATGCATTCATCAATGCTATCTCTTTGTCAGTAACGATCACACATGAGCTATCATATCCGTCGATTATGGACTTAAGACAATTTAAAACCCAAATGTAATTGGATCTTTTTCTTTATCCATGAACCCAAAACCAATGAAAAATGTCATGTTTGTTGAAGTAAAACCAACAATCTCCAAAAAAAGGCATGTTATACCTATTAATAAAAAAAATAATTAGTATAACAAAACATAAAAGGCATGTTACTCCTATTAATAAATACAAAACAATTAAGAATAAAATATTTGTACTTGTTAGTCTTGTAGGTGGCATCCATCATCATAACCTATGGAAATGCACGCCATATCTCCAATGACATTGGGTGAAAAAAGAACAGATCTTCCAAGGAATTGGTTGTATCATTTGCACGATGGTTAAATATATATCCTTTTGAATGCAAAAATCCGAAGACAACATGCATTTGAATTCGGTCTCCACACTCATATATTCAAAGTTTGTAACACTCATTATAACATGTTTTTACTATAGAAACATTTTTGGAATTTTGTCTCTTCAGCGCCGATAGAATATCTCGTGAGGGGACATTGTTTATCTTCATTTCTTTAATCATTTTTGATTCATTTGGGATTAAGCGCCTTGCATATAGAGCCATGTTATGGATTTATCCTTAAAAAATAAAGGTAGAAAACAGATCTTAAAATAAAGAAAGAAAATATATTCAGAAACGTTCCCTCAAAATTTAATATTTTGAATACGTTAAAAAGAAAAATGAAATATTTTACTTCGTTAGTACAAAAGAAATGTCTGTCTACATAAAAGATACTACATGATCTGTTTATTTACCACTATTAACCAAAGAACAGATAAACTGTAACCTAAAAGATATTTCCACATAAATAAGATCTAAAATTAGAATGGTCCACATCGGAGCAGTAAAAATTCTAATCAAATCTCAATTTCAAGAATGAATTAATTCTCCAATAAAAATGGACTTGATTTACGACAAGAATCAAACATCGACAAGATTGTATTCATGGTGTAGTCTGAGGAAATCTAGCTTACCAAAAATTCATGTTTTCAGTTTATCCTAAATTTGCCTTAGATCTGAAATCAACAAAATTAAATAAGGTTTTATCTTTTATTCATCACTTTGAAAGAAGTGATCTCATGAATCCAGGAGATAAACCCTTCACAATAACCTACTTCATAGGATATGCATTAACAAATAATCATCATATAATAGACTATAAAAAAGAAGAATACATAGAACTTGAAGATGTATTCTCAGAAATAGGACATATCAAAGATAAATAATTTTGTGACATAGATCCTCAAGATAGCTCTTGGGCTTTAGACATAGCAAGAAACAAAAAAGCTTTAGGAGAAAAGCTACCGCCTAGAATCTCAATAGATTCTCTTCATATAGGTGAAATATCCAAATCTTTGGAACCTACTCCAAGATATATACTCAAAAGCATACGAAGTAGGTTTTCTAGAGTTGATAATTTGAATCAAACGATTAGCCAACTAAGCGAAGTAATAAATGAGTATGATAGACCTTCCTCATATTTACAAAAAGGGTAAAGCATTGAGACTTAAAAATCTTGATGATCCTACTCAGAAAAAAGAATATGCTTTTTCTTCTTCAGGAAAAATAGGTGTTCAAACCCTAGCTAACATTTGTAGAGGTTCTATCAGACAACAATTAGCCAATCTAGATTTACGAATTATTATAGACTATTCATTGGTAGAATGGAAAGAATTGGAGGAAGAGGAACCCACAGGGAAACGAATGGGAAGATCGAAAAGTTGGAAGAAGAAAAGATTTTTTGCTTAGACGCATGGAATTGGCTAAGCATTTTATTCGAAAAAATATAGAACCAAAATGGATGGTTTTGCGTCTATTACCAGTTCTTCCTCCTGAGTTGAGACCAATCTATCATATAGATGAGGATAAAATAGTGACCTCGGATATTAATGAAATCTATAGAAGAATTATCTATCGGAATAATACTCTTAAAGATCTATTAACAACAAGTATAGCTACGCCAGAAGAAGTAATAATATCTCAGGAAAAATTGCTACAAGAAGCCGTGGATGCACTTCTTGATAATGGAATCTGCGGACAACCAATGAGGGATGATCATAATAGAGTTTACAAGTCGCTTTCAGATGTAATTGAAGGCAAAGAAGGAAGAGTTCGCGAGACTCTGCTTGGTAAACGAGTCGATTATTCAGGGCGGTCCGTGATTGTCGTGGGCCCTTCACTTTCATTACATCGATGTGGATTGCCTCGCGAAATAGCAATAGAACTTTTCCAGGCATTTGTAATTCGTGACCTAATTAGAAAACATCTTGCTTCGAACATAGGAGTTGCTAAGAGTCAAATTCGGAAAAAAAAAACCGATTGTATGGGAAATACTTTAGGAAATTGTGGATGACCATCCTGTATTGCTGAATAGAGCGCCTACTCTGCATAGATTAGGCATACAGGCATTCCTCACCGTTTTAGTGGAAGGGCGCGCTATTTGTTTACATCCATTAGTTTGTAAGGGCTTCAATGCAGACTTTGACGGGGATCAAATGGCTGTTCATGTGCCTTTATCTTTGGAGGCTCAAGCAGAGGCGCGTTTACTTATGTTTTCTCATATGAATCTTTTGTCTCCAACTATTGGGGATCCGATTTCGGCACCAACTCAAGATATGCTTAGTGGACTCTATGTCTTAACGAGTGGAAATCGTCGGGGTATTTGTGTAAATAGGTATAATCCATGTAATCGTAGAAACTATCAAAATGAAGATAATAACTATAAGTATACAAAAAAAAAGAACCCTTTTTTTGTAATCCCTATGATGCAATTGGAGCTTATCGGAAAAAACGAATCAATTTAGGTAGTCCTTTGTGGCTGCGGTGGCGACTAGATCAACGCGTTATTGCTGCAAGAGAAGTTCCCATCGAAATTCACTATGAATCTGTGGGGACCTATTATGAGATTTATGGACACTATCTAATAGTACGAAGTATAAAAAAAGAAATTCTTTATATATATATTCGAACCACTCTTGGTCATATTTCCCTTTATCGAGAAATAGAAGAAGCCATACAGGGGTTTTGGCAGGGCTGTTGTAATTCTATGCTACCAACGGGAATTCGAGTCTCTCCAAGTTAACTAGGACAATATAAATCAGATTTTCGCAAGATGCTGGTTAAATACACTCAAAATAAATCATTATTTTGGAATTCAAAAAGATATATCAAAAAATAATAAACATTTCAATAAATTTAAGGAAGATTTAAGTCTTGCCCTTCAAAATGGAGGAGAAATTGATAACAATAGAAAAAGTGAACAACATAATAGAACATAACTCAAAACTACTCTAAACTTTTAATAAAATTTCTAAAAAATTCGATGAGTTATGGGCAACTTCTTTTAGTAGATCATCGAATTTTTTAGGAATTTTATTAAAAGTTTCTAGTAGTTTTGAGTTATGTTCTATTATGTTTTTCATTTTTTCTAACTGAGTAATTTTTTTTCAAACGAATTGTTATCAATTTCTCCTCCTTTTTGAAGGGCAATTAAATCTTTCTTAAATTGATTGAAAGGTTTATTATTTTTTGATATATCTCTAGAAATATCTTTTTGAATTACAAAATAATGATTTATTTTGAGCGTATTTAACCAACATCTTGCGACAATCTGATTTATATTGTTACAAAGGTTAGCTAGGGTTTGAATGCCTACTTTTCCTGAATAAGAAAAAGCATATTTTTTTTTCTGAGTAGGATCATCAAGATTTTTAAGTCTCAATGATTAACCCTTTTTGTAAATATGAGGAAGGTCTATCTTACTCATTTATTATTTTCGCTTAGTTGGGTGATCGTTAGATTTAAATTATCAACTCTAGAAGACACTTCTTATAACACCCAGAATCTGAAAGACCAAGAAAAGAAAGGAAAAGCTCTAAGTCATGAGTCAACTCGTCGAGTCCAGGGAGGAACTCGACGAGTCAGAGCGGGATCCGGGGTATTGAGTAAGTGACCGACTCGGCGAGTTGGCTAGTGGACTCGGCGAGTCTGGTCTGGACAAGAAAAACCCTAATTCTAGGGGTTGTGCCCTATTTAAAGAACATTACACCCTTTCCCCAGCCTCTTTACTCCCCTTTTGAGATCAAGAAACCCTAAATCGTGAGTGAGAGTCCTTGGAAGCAATTTGGAGCCTAGATAAGTGATTTTGGTGGAAAAGGGCTTGAAGATCAAGAGGCTTGCTGCAAGGGAGTGGTATAGATCCGGGATCTACTTTAGTTGGAGCATATTTTGGAGGTAATAAGCTGTTGCTTTGGCTTTATTGCAATTAGATCTATCTTATGTTTGAGATTTGGGGCATTTTGGGCATGATTGAGATCCATGTCAAGTTAGAGGCCTAGATCTGAGGTTGCTACCTCAGATCTTGTCACACCCCCGAACCAGACGGCGGAAACGTCCGAGGGCTATTGTGACTCAATTGAATACCATCACAATGAATATACATGAAACATAACATCATACATCACCAAGTATTGAAGTATTACAACTGGTAGCGTTTACATTCAGTACATTGATCCATAACATTACATGCCCAAAAGTAAATTGTTCGATACTAATTAAACAAACAGCAAGACATTACTGAGTACATTTTTCCCTTTCGATTTACCTGTTACCTGAGAATACAAGTATTTTGAAAAACATCAACATATGAAATGTTGGTGAGTTCATAAGTAATGTTTGAAATATAATGTTTTGTATTGTTTTGAAAACCACCAGAAAATTCGATATTTTCTGAAAAGAGCATAGTATAAAAAGTGTGAAGATCCGTAAGTATGCTTGTTTGTTTCTATAAATGTAAAAAAAGGAATTTGTTAAACTTGGTATGCATCTCGTAGGTGTATGAATTGAAAAACCCTAGGAAAACCCGATGTTTTCCTAATACTTTGAATTAAGCATCTTATATTTTGTTATTTTGTTGCGACGTGTGTATTTGATGAGTCCCGGTGACATTGGATTAATTATGGATTGTGAATTGTTATAAACACACATTAATGAAAATGACTAGTTTACAACTATACAATCGATCCCTTAGGCGTCGTTCGTACTGTTCACTTAATCCAACCACCCGACTTCTCATAGCCCCACAACCGAGGAGGAAAAGAGGGTACGAAGCCCTCGATATTTCCATAAGTCGTTCAAGGCTATCGTGAATGCAAAGGGCCCTTAGCCCGACTCGCATTGGTGAATTCTCGACTTCGCTAGCAGTACCAAAGGACCCTTGGGGCCCAACAGCACAAAAGCCGTTGAAAGTCCTTTTACACGGAATTAGCTCATATAAGACCCAACTACATGTAAGCGAGTTTCCTTCGGGCCTAAAGATCATGTCATTGGGCTAGCTAGGCCCAACAAGCACGATTTGAAACTTTCGGGCCCAAAGATGGTGTATCGACGTCTGGTGTATTCCCAAGTGTGTATTGACTTCCCGAAATTTCTGCGTGTGTATTTAAGTAGCGTCGTGTTATTAAGTTCGGATTCGTTATTGATTCGAGACCGAATCAGTTCGTTTGATAACGATTTTGGGTGTTGAAGGTGTATTATATTTCGTCGATAGTCGTGGTACTAGTATTCCATCCTAATAGATTTATTGTTTAAAATCACTAGAATTTTTCTTTTGCAGCCCCTTTCTTTTGGATAAATTTTCAATTTTGGCCCTTTGTATAAAAGAACTTCCGTTTTAGTCCTTAAACCATTTTTCTTGACACTTTAGTATCAAAACTTATTGAAAGGGTATTTTTCAGCTCAAGTTTATTTGAAAAACAGTTTTAGTCCCTCAAGATGAAGTTTTCTCGGCTGAAACCTCAATTTTCGCAATTTTTACATTTTTGGCCCAAAATAGAAATTTTTTGCATCTTTAGTCCCTTTTGAATATGAAAAGTATTTTTAACCCTTGAAATGGACTTGGAGCACTAGTAGTCCTCTGTTTTACAGAAAAATACAGATTCAGCCCCTCTAGTTTGAAAGTCTCGCAATTTGGGCCTTGTTGGGCCGAAAAGTGCATTTTTGGCCCATTAGGTTTAAAAATTTCCATTTTAGTCCTTCAAAAGAGTAATTTTCCAGAAAATACATTTTTGAAACTCTTTTAACTCATCTCAACCATCAGAATTTGTATTTTGACATTTTGGGCCCTTTAACTTTATATTTTTAACATTTAAAGTCCAAAAATGGGATTTTAGCCCAAAGGAGTTCATATTAACCAACTTGGTTATTTTTCTAGAGTTGATTTATATGAAATAATATGATTTATACTTATTTCATTCAACATAATGTATATCTCGGTTTTGAGTTCCTTTTTGACTAGATCCAACACCATAATCACATAAGAACATGTAAATAAACATAGAAATCACACAAAGCATACATACACTCATAGATCTACACATTTGCTTGTATTCTCCCCCAAAAAAACTTATAAAAACTGAAAAATAGGGGGTATGAAGCTCACCTTTGGGTGTGGTTTCGGTTTTGGAGAAGAGATGGAAAGAAATGAGGTGATTTTCGGCCCTAGCAACCTTTCCTTGAAGATCTCGAGTTTAGGAGCTTCTAAGGTGCAAGATCACAAGATTGAATGAATTTAGAAGAGATTTTTACAAAGTGAAGGGAGTTAGATCATAAGTTAGCCATTAACTTACCTTAGATGATGAATCACTTTATGAAGATCCTTAAGCTTCTAGCCAAATTTTCAAGATCTTGGATGGAGAGAGTGGGTGATTCTTGAGTAATTTAGAGAGTGTTTTTGTGAGGTGTGTGTGTGTGTGCTCTCGGCCGAAACAAGAAGGGAGGGAAGGAGTGAGAAGCTTGACAAGATTGTTGCATGGAGATATGTGTGTTGCATGGAAAACCTAAGGACAAAAATGAGGTGTCATGAAATAAGTCAACTCTTCCTTTTCTTTTGGGCTTGTCTTGGGCCGAGAATAAAGAGAGGAGAGAAAGGATTTTTGGGCTTTTTGCCACTAAGCCCATATTAGAGTTAGGTTGAATGATTGTTGGCCTTATAAAATATAAGTGTGATTTTTATGCTTTATTAGGCTAGATTAGGTTAATTATGGTCCATAGTAGTTCATATAATTGATTTATTTCATTCTAGGCCCAATATGGCCCAAAATGTTGGAAATAAATGAAAGTGGGTCCAATTAGAGCCCATTTAAGGTTCTAAGCCCAAGATAGCCAAGTTGGAAGCTTATTGGCCCCTTGGGCCCAATAAGGAAGTCCTAGTCCAAAATGGACCTACACAAGAACTTCTAGGGTTTCCAATTACTTGTTGACTATTTGAAATGCTTGTATGGTGTACTTGATTGAAATTTTGTTGCCATGAAGTAAGTATCTTACATGCTCTTAAGTTTTTGATTCAATATTTTACTTGAGTGTTGTGATTACAAGACACAAAATTTCTAGTTGTGACATCTAGACTTGGGATGGTCCAGAAGGTCATAAAGTTTATGTCAATAAGTTATTGGTGAATCCTCTTTGTCTTAAACCCTAGCCCTAAAGTGTTTTTGGCCTTTAGCTCCTTAGTTTCACGTAAAGTTTGCAACTTTACGTGGGGGATAGACTGTTGAAGAGTGGGTCTATGGATTGGAGCCCCTACATGGCTCGAAAAGCCACTGTATGGATTGAGATCTAAAGAGACTCGGCGAGTCACAGGGGTGTACTCGGCGAGTTTTATAAATATGAGCGTGGACTCGGCGAGTTGGAAGAACGACTCAGCGAGTTTGTTGAAGATTGCCTTGGACTCGGCGAGTTTGGCCGCAAAATCTCAACCTTTTCTGGTTAAGACGCAGATCAGTGAGTTGAGTGGTGACTCAACGAGTTGGACAGGATGGTACTCAGAGATTGTTGAACTCAACGAGTCTTTGGGTGACTCGGCGAGTTGAGTCGTATTTGGTGAGTTTCTGAGCTTAGGGACTCGGCGAGTCTATGAGTTGACTCAGTGAGTCGAGTCAACTGGAAGGTTGACTTTGACCAGGACTTTGACTTTGACCAGAGTTGACTTAGTTTGACTTCTAGAGTTCAGTTTGGAACTAAGTGTTATATTGATAATAGTAGCTCGAGGAGCTAGTGGAGCAGCGGTTGAGAAAGTTGTCGGACAACGGCCAAAGGGTTATCAGCAACGTTCAGCAGTGCAGGTGAGTTTCCCTTTGTGTGAATGGGTCTACCGCCACAATGTCGGCCCATGTAGTTATGAGTAGGAAGACCCGCGAGTTAGCCCTAGGCATAATATTCTAGTATGACATTAGGGACTAAGGTCCAATGTTAGCGGGCGAGTGCCCAAGGAATGGTTTGTATGATAGTTATACTTGTTGTCTGTGTGATACATGTATGTGCCTGGTAGGGAGGTGAGTGTGGGCGAGGTCCTGTATCTCACCAATAGCAGAGTGTGGACGGTGTTCCATACCTCATTATTAGTAGAGCAGGGGCGAGGCCCAAGTGAGGAAAAGAGTGAGTGTGGGCTGGGCCTGTATCTCACTGTCAGTAGGGGCGTGGACGGGGTTCCATGATTCTTCAGTAGTAGGACAGGGGCAAGGCCCAAGATAGGCGAGGCCTTAGTACAGTAATCCAGTAGAGTATGTTAGTTATGTGTTGTGATATGATTGTATGTTAGTATATGTTAGCGGGTGGGGCCCGGAGACAGGCGGGGCCTAAGGAAAACAGATCTGTACGCCAAGCGGGGCTCGAAGCCAGGCGGGGCCTGGTAATGGACGGGGTCTGATAGCGGGCGAGACCCAATGCAGCGGACTGGAGCCTAGTATGTGGTTATGTGCACAATGTTATGTATGTCATGTATGGATCAGTAGATATGTGTGGTATGTGGTAGGTTAGGGAAACTCACTAAGCTTCATGCTTACGGTTTTCAGTTTTGGTTTCAGGTATTTAGTTTTCAGAAGAGGAGCTCGGGAGGGTTGTAGTGCACACACCATGACAAGTTAGCCTGGGATGTTTACTCTGATAATTAAGCAAGTGTTTTGGAAATTAAACTATAATTTGTCATATAAACCCTTTTTGTATGTTTGAATGACTTAACATTATGAATTAGTAATGTTTTAAAAGAAATTTTTGGACTCGAAATTTGGGATGTTACACTTCTTATGCTTTTGAGTATATCACTTGGAGTAGGTTCTAGGGATTTGGATATATCACCTATATGATGAGAATCTATTGAGATTCTAGGTGGTAGCTTTTCTCCTAAATCTTTTTGTCTTTTTTTTTGCTATGTTTAAAGCCCAAGAGCTATCTTGAGGATCTATGTCACAAAGTTGTTTATCTTTGACATGTCTTATTTATGATAATATGTAACACCCCAAATTTCAAATATAAATATAACTTAACATAGTCCCAAAACTTCCAAAAATCAAGATTCAAATACTAAAGTAATTATTAATAATAATAGCGGAAGCAATTAGAAATTTAATTAAACACTTGGTGCGCCACGTCTTCCTCAAAACTTGTCGCCTTCTTCAAGTCTGAACCTTATCCTTTCCATTCCCGCTGCCACTTGCTACGTAATTTCCTGGATTGCGTGCATTTAAAGATTCTAATGGGTAAGCCTAGGGCCTAGTGAATTCGTGGTTTTCATGCATATTGACGTCAATAAAATAAAAATAATGCAACAATTTATCAATATAAATCTTTTCATTTCTTTCCACCCTTGGTGACACATTAGGGAACTACTGTCACTTTCAGGGAACGAGTCCCTCCGCCGGGCACAACAAATATGCTTACGGCTAGATAAACAGAGCGTAAGCTCTCCGCCGCGTACTAACACCTCGTACGACGACTAATAATAAGACCGTGTAAATACACCTGTTCCCTATATGTCACCCACCATTTTCACCCTTTTATATGAAATAATTCACAAAATTTCACACAAATATTCATAGCAATAACAACAGTAGCATATAATTGCAAATAATTTAGAATCAACTTTTCATGCAAACAACCACAAAATTCACACGAAACTCACCTTATTGGCTGTTAGGACTTAACCGGAGCTTGCCGCGCCACTCACACCCTACATTCCACCAACAAATATTTTCTAAGACTATAATCCTATCAAACATCCCATGCTTCCATTTTGGTTCAACCATCAACATCATTCGACCATCGTTAATTATGACACGCGTAATAACTCTTTTAGAAGATTATAATACTTCCCGTTAAAAATGCTCTAGAATAATAAATAATCAATAATTAAATAAGTGAGTGACGTTAAAATACTTGAAGGGATTATTTGTAATATCCGAAATTATTTTGAACTATATTATACCAAAGTGTAGGGCTAAAACCGAACTATGTTAAATCCTACAACTTCAAAAGAATTGGTAAGTTTATAAAACTCAGGGGTTCTATCTGAAAATTTCAGCTTCCTATATGATAGTGTCAAATAAATAGTTTTAAAAGTTGAGGGGCTAATACTGTATTTTCATATTTGAAAAGAAAATGGCATATACATCGATTTGCAAAAAAAAAATGTACAGTTTGCTTCGCTGTAATCACCATTTTTTTTCTAACCACATGAAAAAGTAAACAAATTATCAATAATATTAAACTCTTTTTTATTTCTAAAAGCTACAGCACACGTTGACCCTCCATACCCGAACTAGCTTTCTTCCTCACCCGACACTCTTGTTTTCTTCCTTTTCTGCCATTTTTATTAAACTGGAAAGCTTTGAAAAATCTTGTAAAATTTAATTGTAAAATCACCATTAAGCATCTCCACTTCTTGTTATCAATAAAATTTAACAAATAAACTCACAATCATACAAATTTCAGGGTTCATTATACCAAAAGTTTCATTCCTAAGATTTTTATCAAATTGCTATTGGTTTGATCGAATTGAGACTGTAGGTTGAACCAAAATACGTTTACCATGCATATACATCAATCTAAGCTATTATATTAAGCTTAATTCGAATAATCATACCTTAATTTCTAAGAAAACTCTGAAATCCTTCACAACCTTCTACCTCCGATTTCTTCCTCGATTCTTCACCCTTTTTCGAAATTCCAATGGGGTTTCCAATTGATTTCTCAAGCTATATATATCACCTAAGTCTACAACTGGTGCAGCCCTTTCATTTGCTCAAATTTACAGCCCTAATGAAGATGACGGTTTTTGCCATTAATCCCCATAATTCTCCACTAATTACCTCATTATTCCTTGAATTTAATCCTTTTATTATGATGATATAATCTAATTACATATATATTTCTACATCTTAAATTTAAGTTATCACAAACTTCCCTCCTTAAAGGAATTTCGTCCTCGGAATTTGAATTAAGCAAACAAATGAGGGTATTTAGTTTTCATATCTCGCTTGGTCTCCCATGTTGCATCCGAACCTTTATGATACTTCCACTGAACTTTCACCAGTGGTATCTCCACATTCCTTAACTTTCTGACCTTTCGATCTATAATCACAACGGGTTCTTCTGTATATCGTAGCTTCTCATCAACCTTAATTTCTTGAAGTGGCACTTCCATGGCGGTATCCGCTAGACACTTCTTTAGATTAGAGACATGGAATGTGCTATGAATGCCCTGCATTTCCCTTGGTAGCTCCAATCGATAGGCTACCTGTCCAACTCGTTCCTTAATTATAAAGGGTCCAACGTAGCGAGGACTTAACTTCCCCCGCTTACCAAAACGAACAATGCCCTTCCATGGGGACACCTTTAACATAACTTTATCACCGACCTGAAACATTATTGGCTTTCTCCGCTTATCTGCATAACTTTTCTGCCGATCCTGAGCAACCTTAATGTTATCCCTAATCACCTGGATTTTGTCGGTAGTTTGCTGAACAAGTTCAGGTCCAGCCAACTGTTTCTCCCCCACCTCATTCCAACATAATGGAGTTCTACACTTCCTGCCATATAGAGTCTCATATGGTGCGACTTTTATACTTGCATGATAGCTGTTGTTGTAGGCAAACTCAATTAACGGCAAATGAGTTTCCCACGACCCTCCAAAATCAATAACACAAGACCTTAACATGTCTTCCAAGGTCTGTATTGTCCGTTCACTTTGGCCATCTGTTTGCGGGTGGTATGCCGTGCTCAATTTTACTCGAGTACCCATTTCTCGTTGGAAGCTACCCCAAAATGTCGACGTAAAACGACTATCCCGATCCGAAATAATAGATAATGGAACTCCATGCAGTTTCACTATCTCGTCAACGTATAATTTAGCTAGCCTTTCTAACGGGTACGTCTCCTTAATCGGAAGGAAGTGTGCCGATTTGGTTAATCTATCCACAACTACCCAAATCGCGTCATAACCTTTTGGTGTCTTTGGTAACTTAGTCACAAAGTCCATTGTGATGTGATCCCATTTCCACACTGGAATCTCCATTGACTGTAACTGACCGTATGGCCTTTGGTGTTCAGCCTTCACCTTCAAGCACGTCAAACACCTTTCAACAAAATAGGCTATATCCTTTTTCATACCAGGCCACCAGTAAGATTTTCGTAAGTCTTGATACATCTTGTTTGTTCCCGGATGGATTGAGTACTTTGACATGTGCGCTTCCTTGAGAAGTAAGTTACGCACTTCACCCACTCGTGGTACCCAAACCCTTCCTTGGAAACACTTCAAGCCACGACTATCCTTTTCCAATGATTGTATTACTCCCGCCACCCTTTCACTTTTCCATTTCTCTTCCTTCGAGGCCTCCTCTTGATTCTTTCTCAAATCATCTAGTAAGCTGGTGGTTATGCTAATCTTCATCATTCGAATCTTAGGTGGTTCTCTTCTTTCCTTACGACTTAGTGCATCAGCTACCACATTTGCCTTCCCCGGATGATATAATATCTCACAGTCGTAATCTTTTAATAGTTCCATCCACCGTTGCTGTCTCATGTTCAGATCTTTCTGATCGAACAGGTATTTCAAACTCTTGTGATCAGTGAAGATCTGACACCTTGTCCCATACAAATAGTGTCTCCAAATCTTTAAAGCGAACACTACTGCAGCCAACTCCATATCATGTGTTGGGTATTTACGCTCGTGAACCTTTAACTGTCGTGAGGCATAAGCAATCACCTTACCGTTTTGCATCAAAACACACCCCAAACCTAACTTGGATGCATCACTATAAACAACAAAGCCATCATTGCCTTCTGGTAAAGATAATACTAGTGCACTGCTAAGCTTTTCCTTTAAGACGTTAAAGGCATTATCTTGCTCTGGCTTCCATTCGAACTTCACA
This sequence comes from Lactuca sativa, assembly GCF_002870075.4. NCBI lineage: Eukaryota > Viridiplantae > Streptophyta > Magnoliopsida > Asterales > Asteraceae > Lactuca > Lactuca sativa. The sequence goes on along the minus strand of NC_056627.2, from coordinate 303,941,678 downwards.
TTTTTCCTTGTCAGGGTAGTTAGCGGTGCAGCTATGCGCGAGAAGTCTTGTATAAACCGTCTATAGTATCCTGCCAACCCAAGAAAACTTCGAACTTCTAATGGGGTCCTTGGTGGTTCCCACTTTTCAATCGCCTCAATCTTTGCTGGGTCCACCTTGATACCTTGTTCGTTTACAACATGTCCCAAAAATTGGACTTCCCGAAGCCAAAACTCGCACTTTGAAAATTTGGCAAATAATTTTTCTTTCCTCAATAAACTAAGTGTTAGCCGCAGATGTTGCTCATGGTCTGCCTTACTTTTAGAGTATATCAATATGTCATCGATAAAGACGATTACAAACTTGTCTAGGTATGGCTTGCACACCTGGTTCATCAGATCCATGAATGCAGCTGGTGCATTGGTCAAACCAAATGGCATTACTAAAAACTCGAAATGACCATACCTAGTTCGAAAGGCTGTTTTCGACACATCTTCTTCTCTGACTTTCAGCTGGTGATACCCTGACCGTAAATCGATCTTTGAGAAGTAACTTGCCCCCTGGAGTTGATCGAATAGGTCATCAATTCTCGGTAATGGATACCGGTTCTTTATAGTCACCTTGTTTAACTCCCTGTAGTCAATGCACATTCGCATTGTCCCATCCTTCTTCTTGACGAATAGTACTGGTGCACCCCACGGTGAGGTACTGGGCCGAATAAAACCCTTGCCGAGCAAATCTTGCAACTGAGTCATCAACTCCTTCATTTCGGTTGGTGCTAACCGATAGGGCGCACGAGCTATCGGTGCTACTCCTGGGGTAAGATCGATTCGAAACTCCACTTGCCTATCCGGTGGCAAGCTAGTTAGGTCATCAGGGAACACATCTTGGAACTCGCGTACAACTGGTATATGTGTTATTCCAGGCTTGTCCTTCTTAGAATCGAGAACATATGCCCAATAACTTTGACACCCTTTCTTTAGATAACGAGTTGCCTTAGTCACTGATATCAAAATAGAGTCCTTAATTCGCCGATCACCGTAAATTTTTACCATTCCTTTTTCTGGCATCCAAACTTGAACAATCCTATTTTCACAATCTATAATCGCTTGGTTTTTTGACAACCAATCCATCCCTATAACAATATCAAAATCACCTAGGGCTATAGGTAATAATTTTAATGGTAGCACACTACCTTCGATTTTGATAGAGCAATCATCATATTCCTCTCTTACTACTACCCAATGATCGTCAGCAGTTTCAATTTCTAAGGCATGTTCTAGAGTCTTTGCATTTCTACCCAGGTTTTTGCAAAAAGTAGAAGACACAAAAGATCTATTTGCACCAGAATCAAATAACACCCTAGCATGAACTGAGTTTACTAGGAAAGTACCTGTCACCACATCCGGGGTCTCCTGAGCCGTCATGCAAAAAGCTCTAGCTTTTGTTCTACCAGTGTCAGCCTTTTTATCCGTCGACCGATTGTCTGTTATCCTGCCTTGATTGTTGTTACCTTTACTCTGAGGACATTCCGACTTAATGTGGTTAGGGGAACCACACCCGTAACATACCCTTCCTGTCTTACATTCTGTGGCTATGTGCCCTGGCTTACCACACTTGTAGCAAACTTTCTGATTCATGTTACACCCCCCCTTATGATAACGGTTACATTTCGGACATTGCTTTACTCCAGAGCTTTGATCAACCTTACGTTCTTGCCCTGAAGTCTTGCCTTTCTTCGAATCATTATTTGTACCCTCCCATTTTCTTTTCCCCAAAGCCCTGTCTTCACCTTGACGATTCTTCTCACGTTCACGACCTTCTGCAGCATCAACAGCAGACTGGAAAGTACCCGGTTTCTGAATTTGCACAAATTCACGGATAGCTGTTCTCAATCCCCAAATATAGCATTCCACCCTTCTTTCTTCCGTAGATACGTAAAATTCGGCAAACCTAGCCTTCTCCGTGAGCTTTGTGGTGTACTCCCTCACAGTCATATTCCCCTGCTCCAACCTTAAAAATTCTTCCTCCAACTGTTTAACCGCTGTACGAGGGCAAAATTTTTCTTTAAAAATTCTTAGGAAATCATCCCATGACATATTCTTGGCTGCCTCATGCCCCCTAACCTCCTTCACCATGCCCCACCAATGTATTGCCTCCCCTTTTAGCATTGTCGCAGCATAAATCACCTTGTCCTCATCCGCACACTTGCTAGTATCGAATGTTCCCTCAATCTCCATGATCCATGTTGATGACAAAACGGGATCAATCTCTCCGTTAAAAATGGGTGGCTTGCAGTTCATGAACGTCTTGTAACTACAACCCCGCCGATCGTGGTTGCCATGATGCCTTGTGGGTTGTGCAATACTTGGTTTACGACTCATATTTGGTGTACTGTAATCGTAGTCCTCTTCACCTCCACCCAAGTTACCTTCATACTCACCCATTATTGCTTCTCGTGCCTGAGCAATTACATCCGGTAAGGTGTCTCGAATTGCTCGAGCAATCTCATCAGCCAACTCCTCTCTAGTGATCGTGTTTGCCGCACGACCCCTTCCACGACCTCGACCTCGACCGCGGTGGGATCCAGAGCTACCATGGGCCGATTGTACAGGTATCGGTGCTGTAACAACACCTCGGCCTCTTCCTTTACCCCTTCCTCTTCCTTGGCCCCGTCCACGACTAGCATTCGGGTTCAGTGGGGTTTCTGGAACATCTCCTGGTGCTCTAACATAAGCTCCAATTGGGATGCGCTCTTCCTCCGGAGTGACCCTAGTGAACCTCCCAGATCTTCGTGAAGACATATCAACTACATATTTATGTTTATAACACAATAAGTATAACAAACATAAATTTTATTCCAAAAACTTCAAAAATAGGCATACGTCTTGTTCACATCAAGTCACTCAAGCCAACAACCAAGAGAAATAATAAAAAAAAAAGAAACAAAAAAGACAAATCATTGCACTCCTACTTTCTAATTTTTAAAAACGATGTCATCATATTTCAATATTCTCTTTCCCTCCTTCAAGTACTTCCTTATCTTTTTAGCTTTTCGATCTCCGGGACCACTTTGAATGACCAACACCTCGGCCTGAGGTGGTTCTCTTCCAACCACCTTATCTAGTAATCCGTAAGTCGTGGCCTTGGCTTGTTTTGCCCAAGCCACAAACCCTTCCCACAACTTAGTGATAGTCAGTTTCCTTAGCTCTGACACCTCCTGTTCCAACCTTTGTATCTTGCGTTTACTTTTCATAGCAGCATCAACCCTTATTTGGTTCTCCTGTACGAGCCTTGACCTATGTTCATCTATCTCTTCAATCTTTCTTTTTAAACTGTGAATCTCGAGCTGTGCCTGTGGCATTTCATCTTTATAAAGTCGCTCCCAGTAGGTACCAGGACTAGTTGGCGTGTACTCCACATAAGGCATATGGAACGTTTCGTATCTTTGCTCCGCATGGTACTCCACGTGATTTCCCTCGGATTCCTCCTCGGGGTCTTCTTCGGGCTCCTCCTCAGGATCTTCTTCGGGCTCCTCCTCAGGATCTTTGTAACAACTCAAATTTTTCAAGCAAATTTTTATTTTTAAAACATAATTATTCCATTAAAAACAGGGCATAAATAGTATAATCATTCGGTCAATACAATTATTCAAACTCCCAAGATCATAAAACAATCTTCAGTGTGTATCGATCATGCCGGCGCCTTCCCACGGTCCTTGCTAGTACCTGAAATACATGCACGACAACTGTAAGCATAAATGCTTAGTGAGTTCCCCAATATACACTTACACACATACGCCTTTCCAGGCCCTGACCTTCCGGTCCTCATATCAACGCCTTCCGGCCCATATATAAATGCCTTCCGGCCCACATATCATACATAGCATACATAACAATTAACTTACCACATATAGCATACATATCACATAACATATCCGACCTTCCGGTCATACAGTCAAACCCTTCCGGGTACAGTATAGTGAGAAGACTCACCTCGTAAATGCTGAAACTAGCAACTCCTGAAATCACTCGTGCACAAACCAACGAGCTACAACCCTCCTATAACATTACATAACTCATTAGCACTCATATCATCTAAGTGTGACTATCCCTAAGAAGTCAGACTTAGGTCAACTCTGGTCAACGGTCAACTCGACTGGACTCGGCGAGTCCCATGGCGACTCGGCGAGTCTAGACGTCTTTCAACTTTCTGAGATTCCTTATCTGCTCGTCGAGTACCCTCCTCGACCCGACGAGTTACTCCTGGAAGAATCGCGGGGCCACCCCGACTCCACTCGCCGAGTCTGAAGAACAACTCGGCGAGTCCCAGTACATCTTCAAGCTACTCGCCGAGTCTGAAGAACAACTCGGCGAGTCCATGCCATGCAGACGAGTAACTGCTTCCTGAATCACGTATGGCCCCAAGGTATACAACCATGGGACCCTCTGGACATCTAAACATCTCATTACTGGGGGTAAAAGCGTTTGGGTAACAACATAATAACCCATCTAATCCCTAAATGGGTTTCATAAACCCTAAACTCATAGACACATCAAGATAACAGATTTTGGTCCGAGTATTACCTGAGAACGTTCCTTCTGTGTTCCCCAAACCTCAGAACTTGATCCTCCTTGATATTCCTTTGGCCAATTTCTTCTTCTTCTTGCCTAGCAAGTTCCTCCAAGTTCCAATAGCTTTCTCTCTTGCCCTAGACGTCCACAACAATTAGGATCCCTTTCAATCGATCAAAAGACTGCAAATGACGGCCTAAGAGGCGTTATATACGATTCAAACTGAACGGTTAGGGTTTCTGCTGCACAGCGTCGACTCGCCGAGTCCATGCCTGGACTCGTCGAGTCCCGTCGCGATCCCGCGACCAAGTCTGCGATCCTACTCGGCGAGTCTAGGCTCCAACTCGCCGAGTCCCCCTTTAAATCACCCCAAAAACATAATTTAATAATACCTGAGGTTCCGGGCTGTTACAATCTTCTTCGGGCTCCACCTCGGATTCCACATCCTCGTCTTCTTCATCCCGTTCAGAGAGGCTGAGTGGGGTCGTTGGTTCCAGATTGCCTTCCGAGTCAGAGAGCTCTGACTCGGCCTTCAACTTCTCGTGGGGAAGTAACCCACTAGTACCCTCAACTGACACCCCACCATCGACGATTGCCTTTCCATGATCCATAGTACCTACAAACGAGACGCATTCCAGATTAGGCGATGTACCGCTCCTCCCGTTTAAGCTTAGGCGTTTAAACAACGACTAATCTGCTTAAACCACGCTCTGATACCAACTTGTAACACCCCAAATTTCAAATATAAATATAACTTAACATAGTCCCAAAACTTCCAAAAATCAAGATTCAAATACTAAAGTAATTATTAATAATAATAGCGAAAGCAATTAGAAATTTAATTAAACACTTGGTGCGCCACGTCTTCCTCAAAACTTGTCGCCTTCTTCAAGTCTGAACCTTATCCTTTCCATTCCCGCTGCCACTTGCTACGTAATTTCCTGGGTTGCGTGCATTTAAAGATTCTAATGGGTAAGCCTAGGGCCTAGTGAGTTCGTGGTTTTCATGCATATTGACGTCAATAAAATAAAAATAATGCAACAATTTATCAATATAAATCTTTTCATTTCTTTCCACCCTTGGTGACACATTAGGGAACTACTGTCACTTTCAGGGAACGAGTCCCTCCGCCGGGCACAACAAATATGCTTACGTCTAGATAAACAGAGCGTAAGCTCTCCGCCGCGTACTAACACCTCGTACGACGACTAATAATAAGACCGTGTAAATACACCTGTTCCCTATATGTCACCCACCATTTTCACCCTTTTATATGAAATAATTCACAAAATTTCACACAAATATCCATAGCAATAACAACAGTAGCATATAATTGCAAATAATTTAGAATCAACTTTTCATGCAAACAACCACAAAATTCACACGAAACTCACCTTATTGGCTGTTAGGACTTAACCGGAGCTTGCCGCGCCACTCACACCCTACATTCCACCAACAAATATTTTCTAAGACTATAATCCTATCAAACATCCCATGCTTCCATTTTGGTTCAACCATCAACATCATTCGACCATCGTTAATTATGACACGCGTAATAACTCTTTTAGAAGATTATAATACTTCCCGTTAAAAATGCTCTAGAATAATAAATAATCAATAATTAAATAAGTGAGTGACGTTAAAATACTTGAAGGGATTATTTGTAATATCCGAAATTATTTTGAACTATATTATACCAAAGTGTAGGGCTAAAACCGAACTATGTTAAATCCTACAACTTCAAAAGAATTGGTAAGTTTATAAAACTCAGGGGTTCTATCTGAAAATTCCAGCTTCCTATATGATAGTGTAAAATAAATAGTTTTAAAAGTTGAGGGGCTAATACTGTATTTTCATATTTGAAAAGAAAATGGCATATACATCGATTTGCAAACAGGTAATAAAAAAAATGTACAGTTTGCTTCGCTGTAATCACAATTTTTTTTCTAACCACATGAAAAAGTAAACAAATTATCAATAATATTAAACTCTTTTTTATTTCTAAAAGCTACGGCACACGTTGACCCTCCATACCCGAACTAGCTTTCTTCCTCACCCGACACTCTTGTTTTCTTCCTTTTCTGCCATTTTTATTAAACTGGAAAGCTTTGAAAAATCTTGTAAAATTTAATTGTAAAATCACCATTAAGCATCTCCACTTCTTGTTATCAATAAAATTTAACAAATAAACTCACAATCATACAAATTTCAGGGTTCATTATACCAAAAGTTTCATTCCTAAGATTTTTATCAAATTGCTATTGGTTTGATCGAATTGAGACTGTAGGTTGAACCAAAATACGTTTACCATGCATATACATCAATCTAAGCTATTATATTAAGCTTAATTCGAATAATCATACCTTAATTTCTAAGAAAACTCTGAAATCCTTCACAACCTTCTACCTCCGATTTCTTCCTCGATTCTTCACCCTTTTCGAAATTCCAATGGGGTTTCCAATTGATTTCTCAAGCTATATATATCACCTAAGTCTACAACTGGTGCAGCCCTTTCATTTGCTCAAATTTACAGCCCTAATGAAGATGACGGTTTTTGCCATTAATCCCCATAATTCTCCACTAATTACCTCATTATTCCTTGAATTTAATCCTTTTATTATGATGATATAATCTAATTACATATATATTTCTACATCTTAAATTTAAGTTATCACATAATACATCTTCAAGTTTTATGTATTCTTCTTTTTTATAATCTATGCTATGATGACTATTTGTTAATGCATATCCTATGAGGTAGGTTATTGTGAAGGGTTTATCTCCTGGATTCATGAGATCACTTCTTTCAAAGTGATGAATAAAAGATAAAACCTTATTTAATTTTGTTGATTTTAGATCTAAGGCAAATTTAGGATAAACTGAAAACATGAATTTTTGGTAAGCTAGATTTCCTCAGGCTACACCAAGAATACAATCTTGTCGATGCTTAATTCTATCATCAATCAAGGCCATTTATATTGGAGAATGAATTCCTTCTTGAAATTGAGATGTGATTGGAATTTTTACTGCTCCGATGTGGACCATTCTAATTTTAGATCTTATTTATGTAGGAATATCTTTTAGGTTACAATTTATTTGTTCTTTGGTTAATAGTGGTAGATAAACAGATAATGTAGTATATTTTATGTCGACATAAATTTCTTTTGTACTAATGAAGTAAAATATTTCATTTTTCTTTTTAACGTATTCAAAATATTAAATCTTGAATGAACGTTTCTGAATATATTTTCTTTCTTTATTTTAAGATCTGTTATCTCAATTTTTTGAAAGAAGTTCTTGTTTAATCATTAGTCTTCCTTGAAAACCATCTTCATTTTCAACGAAGCTTAACGAATGATCTGAAAGGTTGCTCTTCAGAATCTCCTGTACCTTTATTTTTTAAGGATAAATCCATAACAAGGATCTGAAGGTTGTTCGCCAGAATTAAAATCTTTATCAACAAGGTTTTCAGTTTTTCAGCAAATGACAAAATCTTTGGTAATGAATATGATGCCAATGAGAAGACCTTAATCTATAGCAAGTATAACAAAGAGATTTCTCCGGCCGATGAACAACTGTGCTTAGCCTTCCAAAACTGTGCTTAGACTTGCGGATTAGGTCGTACGCAGCGCGCACTTATGAGTAAGTGCAGTGTACTCATGCAGAATGCATGATCGCGAATAGCCAGCTAGTACGTTGGGCATACGTGTGGTACGCCTGGCGTACTAGCCCAGACTCCAAACCCTAATTCCATGGGTTGCTCCTTATATAAAGAACATTAAGTCCTCTTTTGGTTACCCTTATCATCCTCCAAACCTTCCCTAAACCCTAATCCTAAGTTTGGGTGATTGTGTGAGCCTTGCAAGTTCATTTAGGTGTTTTTGGTGCTTTTAGTTAAAGAAGGAAACTAGAGAAAAAGGAGTGGGTGTTAGCAAGCTTGTAGATCTAGAAAACTTCCCTCCCTATGCATCATTTTCATGTATAAAGTTTGTATCTTGGAAAGCATTTCATTAGATCTCCATGTTCGAATTTTTAATAGTATTGTCCCCAAAGATTAGACCTTTATGAGTTTGGGGTACTCCAGGGGTTTATAGCTGTTCTTTCATGTATTATGGGACTTGTGGATTCACAAAAATGGTTCCTTGATCATTCCTTTTGGTTCATGCATGAATAAAGTAGCTTAGAGTGCATTAGAAGCTGAAGATTTTTATATTGAGTCCTCCCTAACCATGAAAAGGCAAGGTTTTGAAAACCGGATAGGAGACTGAACCGATCGTCTTACCGGTTCGATGGTTCAGGTGGTCCAACCGGTCGGACCGGTCTCAAAAACCGGAAAAACCGGATGATGCATAATTATATTTAATTAAATAAAAAATACAAAAAACGAAAAAAATAAATATTTTTTAAAATTTCCGGTTTTGACCGGTTCAACCGGACCGGTTTTTACTGGTTCACATGAATACCGGTTTTTTAGCATTAAAGAACCGGATCCGCGACCGGTTCCCGGTTGAACCGGCCGGTCCGGTCCGGTTTTCAAAACATGGTGAAAAGGCTTAAAGCCAACAACTTTATGGATTAAGACATCGTACATTGGTCAGATATGTGGTTGGGTTGGTTGTCTTAATGGATTAAGACACTAACTTAGTGGAAATAGAGGCAAACGGAGTACGTCGGGCTTACTATTGGCTACGCACAACGTAGCTTAATACTTCCCTGATGAAAGCTGGCCCTGTTGTACACCCTGCGTAAAGATTGGTACACTCAGCGTACTCGTTGAGCGTTGGCTTTCGTTGGCTTTGACCTTTGGTCAATATTTAGGGTTTTTAGACCATGTGAAGGGTAAAATGGTCCTTTTACCCTTAGAAGGATTAGCCGTGGGATTTGGATTTGCAAGTGAGTTTTTGGACCTTAATTATTAATTAGAGTTAATTATTTTGTTATCTAGGCGGAGTGTAGATCCGAAAGTTCAGGTGCTAGATTTTCGTGTCGTAGTATCTGGTGAGTCTCCTCACTTACTCTTACCTACTTACTCTTACCTGGGTGTTAGGATAGCTGTACTTATGATAACCAACATGGTCTAGCTATTATGGTTATGTTATGCTATTTATATGTGACTGGGCCTGCTGATGCCTGATAGCTAACAGGGTTGCTGATAACCCATCGGGCGTGTTGTTAGCTCATTGGGACTGTTAATAGTTCTCAAGGTTGCTGATAACCCATAATTGTATATATATATATGTTGTGCTGTATGTGGTATCTTGGGGAACACGCTAAACTTCGTTGTCACGTCCCATTTTCACAACAAAAAATTTTCATTTTTATTTAAGGAAATCCTCCAAATTAGAAAAAAAATATTGAGAAAAGGTTTATTCCAAATACATTTATAATAATTTTAGAGTAATATTTAAAACGCGAAGTCTTCATTGCTGCTGATGAATGTGTACATTCACGCCTTCATCTTCCTGAGAAAACTGATGATACTTGTAACAATAAGCAACTGGGAAAGCACGGAGTTTAGTGAGTTTCTCCCAAAATATCCCATACGATAAAACATACAATCATGCATGTCGGGTCCAATCGACCATCAGGTTGGAATACCCCAGACCTAGTCAACCTCTGGTCTAGTCATCATTAGGATGGAATACCCCAGGTTGGAATGCCACTATACAAGCTTAGTGAGGCTGCCGATGAATGTGTATAATCACCCTCTAACTTACCCTATATTTCACTATAAATGGCCATTACGTGAAAGTTGATTTACAAGAATCACACCCAATGCTTATAGTTTTGCCAGTTTGAAGTGACAACATATTAGAATGTTTTACTAGATGAGAAATATTGTATAATGTTCGACTTAATGCATATATTCCACCGAATGCACCACTTAATAATTATAATATTCATGTAGTTGATGTTCTTGGTAATTAATAACATTAAAATTTGATAGTATTTGACAAAACAACTGTAAATGAAACTTGTTATTTTTATTTATTATTGATATGAAAAAAATATGATATTATGTTTTTAATTATTCGTGTTTTGTTGTTTATCCTTTAAGGTTAAATGAAAGAATTTGGACAAATCTCTATTCATGTTTGTTAGATTCATCTTAAAATACGACCGTTAAAAACAATTTTAAAATTGAAATATTATATAAAAATCCCTATAATAAAATTGAGACATTATACAAAATAAAAATGATTGTGTAATTATATAAAATAAACTTGATTATATAAGTATACAAAATAAAATTGAGATATTATATCACAATTCCTATAATAAAATATTTAATATTTGAAAATATAAACTAGAATTTTAGTATATCCTAGATGGTTATAAATAAAAATTTTAATAATTTCGTATATCTTTAGACCAATACTGTGAAAATTTAATATGTTATGATATCCTAGGGGTTTACTCGAAGTCAAAGTGGTTTTAAATCAGGTATCTTTAGATTCGCCTTAAAAACCATGAAGAAGAAGAATCGTTAGTTGGATACGCGAAATAAGGAAATAAAATATATTTACCGTTGCGCACATAAACCGCCTTTAGAAACCTACATATATCAGTAATCAATCTGCACTCCCTTCGATCGTTCTTCTCCAACAGCATTAGCAAGCTACCCATGATAAGTCTCTTCAAGTACCCATGTATGTCTGTATTTTGCATCTTTTAATTTTCTCTTCTGTCGATTGTCTTGTTTTTGATTCTTCTTTGACAGATTTTTTCCGAGGGTTTTCATTTTGAAAGGCTAACAGTTTCTTATACAGTTTTTTCCTACTTGAAAATTGGGGGTTTTTCCACTTCTTGGTTATCGATCAGTTTCTTGTTTTTCATCATGTTCTTCATTTTATGCATAGATAATCTTTAGAATCTTTTGGTTTTGTTTATTTGAAATAGTTTTTGATAGTCGATTGATCCTGCTCTTTAATCTTCTTAAGTTCATTGTTTGGGTTTCTTGGTCAATCATTAAGAACAAGAAGATAGAATGAATCAGAATAAATTTTTTGGGGGTTTTCCCCTTCTATCGTAGGGAGGGTTTGATGAATATTTCTGAAAATAGTTGAGAGATGTGTCTTGTTTCGTAATGCTTTGTTAGATGGCTTATCTGTTCCATATAAATATATTATTTTTTGAATTTGTTCATCTACAAACGTGTTTTCTTTCTGGGTTTCTCTAGATGAGCAATTCCAAGTTATTTTTATGTGCTTTGTTGTAGGAGTAGAAATAAAGGGATATCACATATATGTAAAAGTTATTTTTCTTCAATGATATAGGTTCAGTGATTATCTCCACTAACCTGTTTATTTTGTGGATATTATATATACCTTACAGGAGACAGATTGGAGGCTGACTAATGATGATGATTTTGAAGTATCTTTGTTTCCATATTGGTCTTTATGTGCATGTTTTCTCTCTTTTATTGCAGTGTAATGATTCTGTTCTTGAAATCTGAGATTATTAACAACCTTTTGATTGTGAATCTTAAGATCATCTCATTGAGTCATATTTTGTCTCTATTTTTACATGTTTCAGATCTAGATTATCTGTTTATAACAGTGTGTAATGAAGTCTAAATTATTAACTACTGATTTGAACTTAACTTCTCTTTCTTTTCCCTTATTATGCAAGCTTTTGTGTGGTAACCTTTTTATAGTTTCCAGTTAAATGTTTTTCCTTTTCGAGTTCTTTCTGTGTTGCTCATATATGTTTGTAGACTATTTTCACGTGTTTAGGTTATTAATTATCTTTATTTTGTTGGCTAAGCTTTTAATGTATTCTGTTGTTGTTTAAAAGATAAAGGGACATCAGTGTCACTTGTAGTTTTTACTAGTTTCCAGTTAAATGCTTATATGAATCATGAGTAGTGTGGTCAGGAATTTCTTTCTTTGATGCTATGGTTTTTTTTCCAACTGATTGTGTGTTCTACACTATTTAATTAGTACCATATTCATGCTATGGAATGTATATTTAGTGTTTCTTTTTGGCTTAATGGGTTAAGCACTTAATCTGGAGAGCTATATGACTGTTTCTATTTTGAATCTTATGATGACTAAATGTTTTTTACTCATATTTAGTTCTCATCAAGTCTTCATTCAGACCCTCGATTCATAGCAGTGAGTGTAGATTGTGTGCCTTTTGAATATTAATATTAAGAGCATCACATTCTTTTTCTACAGTTCCTATGGTGGCAACAAATGCATGTATGGATCCAAAGATTCAATTCTTTGTTTATCATATGTTGTTTTTCATCTGTCACTTGTCTTGTTCTTGGTTCTTCTTTGATGGGTTTATTTGAAGGGTTTTGATTTTTGAATGACAGAGGTTCCTTATACAATTCTTTCCAACTTGAAAATTAAGGTCATTGAGTTTCTTGGTTATCGGGTTCTTTTTTTTTTCGTCATGTTCTTCATTTTATACAGAGATATCAGTATGGCTTATATAACAAATATTTTTCTTTAATGATTATCTCCATTAACTTGTTTATTTTGTGGATATATACCTTACAGGATAACTAATGATGATGATTTTGAAGTATCATCTTTTCTATAATGGTCTTTATGTGTTTCCTTTTTTATTTTTTTGGTTTCTGGTTGAAAGTTGGGGAGTTCTCTTCCATTTTGGTGAGATGTTTTCTCAATGTGGATATTCCATTCAAGTAGGTGTCTGATTTCAGCTCTTTCTTTCTCTCTTTTATTGCAGTGCAATGATCCTGTTCTTAGAATCTAAGATCCTCTCATCTTTTTTTTTTTCTTTTTTTTTTTCTATAGTTGCTATGATGACACCAAATGTACATCTGTTTACTTAGATTCAGTTCTTTTCAATTCTTGCATGCTGGTAAATTACAATTGAGTTAGGTTGTCCTTTCTTATTAGTAAGTAACCTTTTGATTTGACCTTAAATTCACTTGTTTCCCTTCTTTTTTGGGTCTCTTTATAAGGTTTTATGTGCTCACCTTTTTTTTTTTTTTTTGCAGTTGCTATAGAGGCCCCACCCAAAGTCAATGGATGTTTACTCAGAATCCATTCCTGTGATGGTGGTAAATTGCAATTAATTAAGCTTGTTTGCCTTTTCTTATTCACCTTCATATTCATACTCCTAGGCATCCTTCATATTCACAACATTCTGTGCTTGAAATCTATATCATCGACCTTTTGTTTGTAAATCTAAAGATTGATTATGTTCTTGTCAACTCTTGCACAGTGGTAAATTTCATTTTAGCTGGTTTGTCTTTTCTTTTTCACCTGAACTTTTTTTCACTTACTTAATGCACACATATTTACTCTGATTTGGTTCTTGTCAACTCATACATGATGTTAAATTGCAACTGAGATATCCCTTAAATCCATGTAAAATGACTATTTCACCCACATTTTTGTATTTTTACTAATTCTTCTGTACATGAACTCACAACAATGAACTTTGAATCAAATGGTCTTTTCTATCTTGCTCCTATTTGTTGGTTGAATCTTTCTAATCTCTAATGGTATGGGCTTTCCAGGCTATTTGCAGGAAGGACATTATGTTCAAAACAACTCGACTAATAGCCTGAATATGATGTCCCTCTTGTAGACTATTTTCATGTGTTTAGGTACCACTTTCAGGTATATATTATTCATCTTTTTATTTTGTTGGCTAAACTTTTAATTAATGTATGTATTCTGTTGTGGTTTGAAAGATAAAGGGATATATCAGTGTCACTTATATGAGTTTTACTGCTGTTCATAAATATTAATTCTCTGATTTGTAGTTTTTACTGTAATGAGGAAAAGTTCAACTCTGTCTAATTGTTCTGGTTTTCCTCGATGAGAAATGAAGGAGCTTTTTACATTGTTTAATTAAAAATGATATCATTAACCTTTTCCTTTTGATATTAATATTAAGATCATCTCATCTTTTTTCTACAGTTGTGATGATGCATGGTGACACAAAATGCATGTACGTTTACTCACTCAGATTCAGTTCTTGTCAACTCCTGTACGTTGCTAAGTTGCAATCTAGAGGGAAATTGTCAGAAAAGTCCCAATATTTTCGGAAAAGTTACATTTTAGTCCCAATTTATTTTTTTTGAACAGACAAGTCCCGGTTAGTTGATTTTACATGGTAATATGTCATTTCCTGTTAAAAGAAAAAAAGGACTTTTTTGTTAATTTGAGCCAAAATGAAATAATCGGGGCTTTTATGTTAAAAAAAATTAGGACTTAACTGTAACGTTTCCGTAAATATTGGGACTTTTCTGACAATTTCCCTCTAGATTATTAATCTTTTTGTTTATGAATCATAAGATCATATTAATGTCAAAATTTTCTACTCATATTTAGTTATTTGAAGCTATGGATATGGTGATTTTTCTGATGCTCTCTCTGTATGTGGATATATACCTTACAGGAGACAGATGGGAGTCTGACTAAATCTAATGAATTTAAAGCATCTTCTTTTCTATAATGGTCTTAATTTGTTTTGCTTTTTTGGGTTTCTGGTTGAAAGTTGTGGAGCACAAGCATGAGACTTCTCCTTCCATTATGGTGGGATATTTTCTCAATGTGGATGTGTCTGATTTCAGCTCTCTTTCTCTCCTTTATTGCAGTGTACTGATTCTGTTATTGAATCATAAGATCATCTGAGCTTTTCATATAGTTGCTATGATGACTAAATGCCGCTATGTTTTACTCATATTTACTTCTCATCAACTCTCTATTCGGACACTCGGTTCATAGCAGTGTCTGTAGATTATTCAAATTTTAGTTTTGAATCTTAAAATAGGTGGAAAAAGAAATATTAAATTAGGATTAGAACTTAAAAATTAATGTCTTCCAAAGTTAGAAGCTTTTTTTTTGTCTTCCGGAAAAAGATGTCAAAAAGATCTTTTTATATATCCTTTGTCTTCTGAAAAGCAAACAGTCTTTTTCACAAATGTCTTTCCTCCCGTAGACATAAGAGGTCAAAAAGAGCTTTTGGCAGAAAACAAACACCACTTTAGATTATATCAACCTTTTAGTTTTGAATCTTAGAATCATCTTATTCTTGTTCTACAGTTTCTATGGTGGCAACAAATGCATGTTTGTCCTTTCTTATTCACCTATTTTTCTTTCCATTATCTTCAGATGCCTGGGGTCTTTTTCTTTAGTTCATGACTTTTTTTTTCCCCCATTATTAACCTTTGTCCCATTTGTTTCACACATGTTTATCCTTGATTTTCTTTTAAATTAGTTTGTTTGTGTCTCATGTCAAGAGAGAGAGAGGGCTTATTTGAATGGCTTTACTATCCTATGTTAGTATATGTAATGAACTTTTACCATTCTATATAACTGAGAATAAATTTATGAAAGCTTAATTGATTATGAATCTTAAGATCGTCTCATCTTTTTTCTGTTGTTGATATGGTGGCACCAAATGTTTTATTCATAGTTTTTCTCTGGTTGTGGAATTAGCAATATCCCTCTTCTTTTAACCTAAATCAGTTATCTGTATGATCTCAGAGGAATCGACTACAGATTGTTAATATTGTTCATTTTACTCTGTTTGTGTGTATGTGTGCTTATAGTCTATGGATCAGGAACTGTAGGTTGCTTGATTATATGAAATATGAATATAATGGTGTTTATGTGAATGATGATTTGTGGGTTTACTCAAAGTGTGTATAAGGAGGTGCTTTAATCACTCCTGAAAGTCATGCTTTTAGCCCATTGCCTGATTGGTATGTTGATTTCAAGAATCTGTCTTTTTGTTTTAACTTTTTTTTCTCTAATAGGTTATTTCTAAGCTTCTCGTGAAGAATAATTTGATAGGAGCAACACAACTGGGGAGCACATACATGTTATTATGTATATAGCAAAAATGCAAGGTTGAGAGGTATTGATGTTTTTAATTATAAGAAATTTCTTTTGAATGGTAGTTTGATTTGAGTGATGTTTATATTTGTGGTTCAAGGTTTGGTTTGGGAATATCCCTCAATAGTTGGATTTGTAGGTAGGTAGGTAGACTTTATTGTCTTTTTTGTCCCACAAAATGATAAAGTTTTAACATCAAGATAAGTTTTCCCATATTTTAAAAACATTATTTTACCTCTTTTTTTACTATTAAAGTTTTTGATTTCCATATCTGGTATTCCATCTACATATGAATTTCTCAGTATAAAGGAATGTCTATACTTTTTAAAATGTAATTTTTTTAAATCTTAAAAGTCTTGACAAAACTACTATAGGTGGTAAGTCACATTTCATTAGTAGACTTGGATGAAGGAAACACTTGTTTATCTTATGATAAATGCAATAAATGACAATGTACTTTCATTGATTTGTTTATTATAGCATCAGTCTTCCTATTACAACATGGCACTTTGAAATACTTACCCAGTTATAGCAATATCTTACAAATACAAAACAATTTTTACTGTTATTAATTATAATAAGGCATATTTTTCAAAGTATAATGCCCTACTAAATAAGAAAAATATCAATCCTTTAATTGAAAATACAATGTTATGAACTTATAATCGAAGGTAAGATGCTACAATACACAAGTTCAATTCATGAAAGCATTTAGCTATTTGCTTGAACTGAACATTATTGTGTTTTTACTTACAGTCCTCTTCCTTTTGATCATTGATAATACTGATAATGAATTTCTTTTCCTCTCTTTGTTTCATGCGTTAATATGATCTTGAATTCCAGTTTTTGTTTCTTGTTATACAACCTTAATTAATGTGGTGTGGTTTAGGTTGTTTGCTCTTTCCTCTTCCTTTTGATCATTTATAATAAATAATAATACATCAGTCAGCATTGTTAGTTTTTATTCATTGTACCTCAAGAGTCAAGAGCAATGCAATTTTTCTTAAATATTCAGGAGGATATAATGCTAGAATTTAAGGGGCACAAATAGGTGACTTCTCTTCTCTTCTATTAATTGCAATTGAGATCTTTTTCCTTTTTTATTCACCTACTTCTCTTCCATCCTCTTGCGATTTCTTTAGTTAATGACTTTTTCTTTTATTAATCTTTTCATTATGAATCTTAATTATATCTAATTTATTTATACTTTTGCTATAGCGGAGGGAAATACACATATATGTGTTTACTGAAAGCCAGTTCTTTTCAACCTTTGCTTTTGTGGTAAATTGTTGTTTGTCCATTCTTATTATTTACCCCCCTTTATTCATGTTCATGTGCATCCTATCTTATAGATTTTACATTTTTTTTATAAAACTTTCAAATGTTTCCTTAAACATGTATCATATTTTACTATATCAAGTCATTTTCTTTTGAAAAATCAACCCAATTAAAGCATTGCACTATTCGCTTTTCGCATTTTAACTTTCAAAAAATTTCTTATTGAGGTATTTCACTTTTAAAAAATCTATAAATTCTTTTTTTGATTATTATTATGGTTTTGATGTATGTAATATGTTCATGGACTTCTTCTTTTTTTTCTCTAGATTATGCTATTTAGGTTTGGAGATAGAATTTAGGTTTTCTTGTCTGGAAACGAGTTTACTTTCTTTTTAATCTGAAAAATGTAATCAAGAATTTCAACAACTCTATTATTGATAACATAATGGAGCCTTTTTAGGTTGTTTAATTGTTGCTGAAGCAAAATCAAATAGCAGTGTAATTAACTTTTCCCTTTCTATTTTACAGCTTTTAAGTCCTTAATCTTATGCTAGTTTTAGTTAACTTTTCCCTTTCAAATAGCAGTGTAATTAACTTGTCCCTTTCGATTCCATGTTTGTTAATTTTAGTTTTTTTTTTTCATTGTACCTCAGGAGCAATGCAATTTTAATTTAGTATTCAGGAGATGATGCTAAAATTTAGGGGGCACAAACATGTGACTTACCTGCTCTCTCTGTTCATATCTCTATTCAGTGATATGTTTTTGCAATTATAAATTTATATTAATAAAACCTTATAAGACACTTAAATTACACAAATTTTATAACACTTGTTTTCGGATTGTTTTTCTTGCACTTTTTATCCTTTTTGGATTTGGTCTTTGGGCTTCATGCCGCCCATGTAAAATGACTATTTTGCCCACATTTTTTATATTTTTACTAACTCTGTACAAGAACTCATGCAATCACAACAATGGACAGAAACTCACAACCAATGACTTGTTTGAAGGAGGTCAAAGATCAGATGTTATGAAAGGTTTTAAAGCTCAAAGGTATGTAATTTTCCATTCAACAAAATTGAGAGTTATTTATCTGATGCAGAATTGATTATTTTAAAGGCCACAATAATTTAATTTTTGGGTTTGCCCATTACTGTTATTGATGAGGTGCCACCTAAGAGAACTGTAAACAAAATAAAAATCAACATTTAACATTTCCTGTTAGGTGAAAGAAGTAACTGTATGTTGAATATTAGAATATGACTATCCTACCTTTCATGTGCAGAAACATGATCATGTTTACAAATCATTATGTGGATATCTTGAACATGTGTAGAAATTAAAGAGCACAAGGGTATCAAGGAAGTCTATGATGAGGTAAACTTCTCTAAGCTTTTCTTTTCTTTGATGGTTCCATTTTTTATCCTTTCTATTATGAGTCTTAAGATCATATCACCTCGTTTTTATAACATCGTGCATTTTAGTTTTCTTTCAGTTACAACATTATAACTTTTAAATTTAGCCTGTCAAGGCATTTTACTTTTAAAAATCTATCGTATTTTTCAAAATGAGTTATTTTATTTTGACAAACTACCAATTCTTTATGATGACATTTACTATACTTTTTTGGAAAGTGAGGGTAATAGGTCATTTATTCTCATTCAGAAAGAAACATGCTTTATCTATACAGTATTTTTCTCCATACAAACCATTTCACCCATTCAGCCACTTTACCATGTCTGTATTTTTTAAATTTATTTGGATTTTGTTTATTGTTGATAACAGTCTTTTGGTGAACATGGAGATTGTTGAAGTTGTTGTAGAAGCAAATCCTAAAGAATGAACTTTTTCCTTTATTAGCTCTTTAATTTTGTTATGAATCTTAATATCACATCTTGTTTTTTTTGAAGGGTTTTGATTTTTGAATGTCAGAGGTTCCTTATATAATTCTTTCCAACTTGAAAATTAAGGTCATTGAGTTTCTTGGTTATCGGTTTCTTGTTTTTCATCATGTTCTTCATTTTATACAGAGATAATCTTTTAATTTTTTGGTTTTATTTATTTGTAATATATTTGCTACTCTCTATTCTTTTTAAGTTCATTGTTTGAGTTTCTTTGTCAATCATTTAGAATAAAGAAGATACATAATGAAACATAGTGATTTGATTTGAGTGATGTTTGTATTTGTGGTTCAAGGTTTGGTTTGGGAATATCCCTCAATAGTTGGATTTGTCATGAATTGTATTTGTAGGTGAACTTTATTGTCCCACAAAATGATAAAGTTTTAACATCAAGATAAGTTTCATAAAACCTATATAATAAGCCCATATTTTAAAAACATTATTTTACCTCTTTTTTTTACTATTAAAGTTTTTGATTTCCATATCTGGTATTCCATCTACATATGAGTTCCTCAATCTAAAGGAATGTCTATACTTATTAAAGTGTGTTTTTTTAACTCAAAAGTCTTGACAAAACTACTATGGCTATAAGTTTCATGGTGAAAACTGTTTCTTCTTTTGTTTCTTGTTATACAACCTTAATTAATGTGGTGTGGTTTAGGTTGTTTGCTCTTTCCTCTTCCTTTTGATTTTTAACCGTTCTATTAAGATCATATCACCTCGTTTTTAATAGTTTCTATGATGACTAAATGCATGTATGCTCTACTCATATTTAGTCTTCTCATCAACTCTTTATTCAGACACTCGATTCATAGCAGTGTATAGATTATTATATTAAACTTTTGATTTTTAAGCTTAAGAGCATCTCGTGAATGAATGGTGGAAAATTGCAATTGAGATAGATGGTTTTTTCCTTTCTTATTCACCTACTTGTCTTCCATCCTCTTGAGATGCTTGGGGTCTTTTTCTTTATTTAATGAAAATTTCCATTATTAACCTTTTCATTATGAATCTTAACAACATCTAATTTATTTATACAGAGTCTATAGTGGAGGAAAACACACATATATGCTCACTGAAAGTCAGTTCTTGTCAACTCATGCTTGCTGGTAAATTGCAGTTTGTCTGGTTTGTCCATTCTTATTTACCCTTATTTTATATATTTTACATTTTTTTTTCCTTCAAATTAATCTTCTTTAAATGGTTTATGATCCAATCCCATATTAATATATCTTCATTTGCTTAATAACCTTTTAGATTTGTTCACGAGTAAGCAAGCCCAAAAAATTTATCTTCAACCCATGTCTATGTATTTCATATAAGGCTTTTTGCTTTTAAAAATCTATCATATTTTTCAACATGAAGGCATTTTCTTTTGAAAAATCAAACCAAACATGACATCATATCTTCATTTTTTACATAATAAGCACACTTCCCTTTAAAAACTCAACCCATTTATAGCATTGCACTTTTTAGTTTTATTTGTGTTAAAACGTTGCAACTCTCAATGCATTTTACTTTGGAAAATATTCATCTTTTTCTATGGTTGCTATACCAAATGTACATCATCTGTTTACTTAGATTCAGTTCTTGTCAACTCTTGAATACTGGTAAATTACAATTCAGTTCTTGGAATTTAAGATTATAAGTAACCTTTTGATTTGACCTTGTTTTCCCTTCTTTTTTCGGGTCTCTCTATAAAGTTTTATGTGCTCACATATTTAATAGTTTTTACTAGTTTCCAGTTTATTATTTTCCCTTTTTGAGTTCTTTCCATGACCTTGTTTATGTTGTTATACATGAGCTATGCAGTAATATATCTGCCTTCTTATCTGGAGATGGAAATTGTTCACTTCTCTTGAATGTGTATCATTTTTCTCGAAATCTTGATTGTTAAACTTTTAATTATGAATGCTAAGATCATTTGTGCTTTTTTCTTCAATGCATGTGGAGTTTGTTCTTGTCGATTCATAAATGGTGTTAAATTGCAATTGAGATAGTTTGTTGTTTCTTATTCGCCCACTCTATTCATTTTACTTGCATCCTATCTATGAAGCAGTGCATTGAACTTTTATCATTTTGCATTTAGGAATTTTTATTAATAACCTCATTGTTAGTGTTTGATAACATCTCATTGTTTTTCAAACAGTTTTTTTTTCTTCAGTCCAATTGATTATGAAGCTTGATAACAACTCATCGTTTTTCTGTGGTTATAAATTATTAACCTTTTGATTCTGAATCATGTATGTTTACTCATGTTGAGTTCTTGTTAACTCTTGCATTGTGTTATCCTATCTATTCCATATTAATATATTTTCATTTGTTTAATAACCTTTTGGATTTGTTCATTAGGAAAGGTAGCCCAAGTGTGTGTTCTTCAACCTTAGGAATCCTATCTAGTTATGTACCTATGGTGGAACCTAATAATACATGCATTCATGTTTACTTTGATTTGGTTCTTTTCAACTCATTTGTGGTGCAAAATTGCAATTGAGATGTTTGTTGGTTGTTTCTTATTCGTATTATTTGCCCAGTCTATGATAGCATTGCAAATGAATTTTTTCCATTTTGCACTTGAAATATATATTATTTCATAACTCATCTTTATCTTTTATAATTACTTTTTTATAACTTTTATTCTTATTATATAGTGGGTATCCTTAGCATGTTTATTACATTTTGCTTCTAGTTAATACATTTTACTTGTTTATCTGTTAAATGTGTTGTCCTTATAGAGTTCTTAAGGGGGTAGTAGATGGGGAACTACATGATATTTTGATCTAGAAAATCATAGAAATAACTATTCTATTACTCCACTGTTTTCAAAGTGATACATTGGCATTTTACTTTTAAAAATCTATCGAATTTTTCATTATTAAGGCATTTTTTTTTTGAAAAATCTACCTAGAAACAATAGCATTGTACTTTCTTTTTTATATAATAAGCATATTTCCCTGTAAAAAATGATCCCACTTGTATCATTGCACGTTACAGTTTTATTTGTGTTAAAAACATTGTAACTTTCAAGTATTTTCTTCTCTAAGGCATTTTATTTTGAAAATCATATCATTTTTTTCTTATCAAGGCATTTTACTTTGAAAATTCAACCAATTTATCTTTATGTACTTTGTTGTTGGGGTAGAAATTTAATAAGGGGATAAATGGGTATCACATTTATTTTTATCTCCATTAACTTGTCTATTTTGTGGATATATATACGGAAGAGAGGAGTTAGGTTTTGATTGTTAGAGAAGTCATTTCGTTGGGAGAGATCTGAATGATAGAAGTTGTAATGTAATTTTTTGTGTTGTAGATCTAAAGTAGAGCATATAAATATAAGAGTATTCACCTTTTGAATTAGTTTGTTTGTGTCTCATGTCAAGAGAGAGAGAGGGCTTATTTGAATGGCTTTACTATCCTATGTTAGTATATGTAATGAACTTTTACCATTCTATATAACTGAGAATAAATTTATGAAAGCTTAATTGATTATGAATCTTAAGATCGTCTCATCTTTTTTCTGTTGTTGATATGGTGGCACCAAATGTTTTATTCATAGTTTTTCTCTGGTTGTGGAATTAGCAATATCCCTCTTCTTTTAACCTAAATCAGTTATCTGTATGATCTCAGAGGAATCGACTACAGATTGTTAATATTGTTCATTTTACTCTGTTTGTGTGTATGTGTGCTTATAGTCTATGGATCAGGAACTGTAGGTTGCTTGATTATATGAAATATGAATATAATGGTGTTTATGTGAATGATGATTTGTGGGTTTACTCAAAGTGTGTATAAGGAGGTGCTTTAATCACTCCTGAAAGTCATGCTTTTAGCCCATTGCCTGATTGGTATGTTGATTTCAAGAATCTGTCTTTTTGTTTTAACTTTTTTTTCTCTAATAGGTTATTTCTAAGCTTCTCGTGAAGAATAATTTGATAGGAGCAACACAACTGGGGAGCACATACATGTTATTATGTATATAGCAAAAATGCAAGGTTGAGAGGTATTGATGTTTTTAATTATAAGAAATTTCTTTTGAATGGTAGTTTGATTTGAGTGATGTTTATATTTGTGGTTCAAGGTTTGGTTTGGGAATATCCCTCAATAGTTGGATTTGTAGGTAGGTAGGTAGACTTTATTGTCTTTTTTGTCCCACAAAATGATAAAGTTTTAACATCAAGATAAGTTTTCCCATATTTTAAAAACATTATTTTACCTCTTTTTTTACTATTAAAGTTTTTGATTTCCATATCTGGTATTCCATCTACATATGAATTTCTCAGTATAAAGGAATGTCTATACTTTTTAAAATGTAATTTTTTTAAATCTTAAAAGTCTTGACAAAACTACTATAGGTGGTAAGTCACATTTCATTAGTAGACTTGGATGAAGGAAACACTTGTTTATCTTATGATAAATGCAATAAATGACAATGTACTTTCATTGATTTGTTTATTATAGCATCAGTCTTCCTATTACAACATGGCACTTTGAAATACTTACCCAGTTATAGCAATATCTTACAAATACAAAACAATTTTTACTGTTATTAATTATAATAAGGCATATTTTTCAAAGTATAATGCCCTACTAAATAAGAAAAATATCAATCCTTTAATTGAAAATACAATGTTATGAACTTATAATCGAAGGTAAGATGCTACAATACACAAGTTCAATTCATGAAAGCATTTAGCTATTTGCTTGAACTGAACATTATTGTGTTTTTACTTACAGTCCTCTTCCTTTTGATCATTGATAATACTGATAATGAATTTCTTTTCCTCTCTTTGTTTCATGCGTTAATATGATCTTGAATTCCAGTTTTTGTTTCTTGTTATACAACCTTAATTAATGTGGTGTGGTTTAGGTTGTTTGCTCTTTCCTCTTCCTTTTGATCATTTATAATAAATAATAATACATCAGTCAGCATTGTTAGTTTTTATTCATTGTACCTCAAGAGTCAAGAGCAATGCAATTTTTCTTAAATATTCAGGAGGATATAATGCTAGAATTTAAGGGGCACAAATAGGTGACTTCTCTTCTCTTCTATTAATTGCAATTGAGATCTTTTTCCTTTTTTATTCACCTACTTCTCTTCCATCCTCTTGCGATTTCTTTAGTTAATGACTTTTTCTTTTATTAATCTTTTCATTATGAATCTTAATTATATCTAATTTATTTATACTTTTGCTATAGCGGAGGGAAATACACATATATGTGTTTACTGAAAGCCAGTTCTTTTCAACCTTTGCTTTTGTGGTAAATTGTTGTTTGTCCATTCTTATTATTTACCCCCCTTTATTCATGTTCATGTGCATCCTATCTTATAGATTTTACATTTTTTTTATAAAACTTTCAAATGTTTCCTTAAACATGTATCATATTTTACTATATCAAGTCATTTTCTTTTGAAAAATCAACCCAATTAAAGCATTGCACTATTCGCTTTTCGCATTTTAACTTTCAAAAAATTTCTTATTGAGGTATTTCACTTTTAAAAAATCTATAAATTCTTTTTTTGATTATTATTATGGTTTTGATGTATGTAATATGTTCATGGACTTCTTCTTTTTTTTCTCTAGATTATGCTATTTAGGTTTGGAGATAGAATTTAGGTTTTCTTGTCTGGAAACGAGTTTACTTTCTTTTTAATCTGAAAAATGTAATCAAGAATTTCAACAACTCTATTATTGATAACATAATGGAGCCTTTTTAGGTTGTTTAATTGTTGCTGAAGCAAAATCAAATAGCAGTGTAATTAACTTTTCCCTTTCTATTTTACAGCTTTTAAGTCCTTAATCTTATGCTAGTTTTAGTTAACTTTTCCCTTTCAAATAGCAGTGTAATTAACTTGTCCCTTTCGATTCCATGTTTGTTAATTTTAGTTTTTTTTTTTCATTGTACCTCAGGAGCAATGCAATTTTAATTTAGTATTCAGGAGATGATGCTAAAATTTAGGGGGCACAAACATGTGACTTACCTGCTCTCTCTGTTCATATCTCTATTCAGTGATATGTTTTTGCAATTATAAATTTATATTAATAAAACCTTATAAGACACTTAAATTACACAAATTTTATAACACTTGTTTTCGGATTGTTTTTCTTGCACTTTTTATCCTTTTTGGATTTGGTCTTTGGGCTTCATGCCGCCCATGTAAAATGACTATTTTGCCCACATTTTTTATATTTTTACTAACTCTGTACAAGAACTCATGCAATCACAACAATGGACAGAAACTCACAACCAATGACTTGTTTGAAGGAGGTCAAAGATCAGATGTTATGAAAGGTTTTAAAGCTCAAAGGTATGTAATTTTCCATTCAACAAAATTGAGAGTTATTTATCTGATGCAGAATTGATTATTTTAAAGGCCACAATAATTTAATTTTTGGGTTTGCCCATTACTGTTATTGATGAGGTGCCACCTAAGAGAACTGTAAACAAAATAAAAATCAACATTTAACATTTCCTGTTAGGTGAAAGAAGTAACTGTATGTTGAATATTAGAATATGACTATCCTACCTTTCATGTGCAGAAACATGATCATGTTTACAAATCATTATGTGGATATCTTGAACATGTGTAGAAATTAAAGAGCACAAGGGTATCAAGGAAGTCTATGATGAGGTAAACTTCTCTAAGCTTTTCTTTTCTTTGATGGTTCCATTTTTTATCCTTTCTATTATGAGTCTTAAGATCATATCACCTCGTTTTTATAACATCGTGCATTTTAGTTTTCTTTCAGTTACAACATTATAACTTTTAAATTTAGCCTGTCAAGGCATTTTACTTTTAAAAATCTATCGTATTTTTCAAAATGAGTTATTTTATTTTGACAAACTACCAATTCTTTATGATGACATTTACTATACTTTTTTGGAAAGTGAGGGTAATAGGTCATTTATTCTCATTCAGAAAGAAACATGCTTTATCTATACAGTATTTTTCTCCATACAAACCATTTCACCCATTCAGCCACTTTACCATGTCTGTATTTTTTAAATTTATTTGGATTTTGTTTATTGTTGATAACAGTCTTTTGGTGAACATGGAGATTGTTGAAGTTGTTGTAGAAGCAAATCCTAAAGAATGAACTTTTTCCTTTATTAGCTCTTTAATTTTGTTATGAATCTTAATATCACATCTTGTTTTTTTTGAAGGGTTTTGATTTTTGAATGTCAGAGGTTCCTTATATAATTCTTTCCAACTTGAAAATTAAGGTCATTGAGTTTCTTGGTTATCGGTTTCTTGTTTTTCATCATGTTCTTCATTTTATACAGAGATAATCTTTTAATTTTTTGGTTTTATTTATTTGTAATATATTTGCTACTCTCTATTCTTTTTAAGTTCATTGTTTGAGTTTCTTTGTCAATCATTTAGAATAAAGAAGATACATAATGAAACATAGTGATTTGATTTGAGTGATGTTTGTATTTGTGGTTCAAGGTTTGGTTTGGGAATATCCCTCAATAGTTGGATTTGTCATGAATTGTATTTGTAGGTGAACTTTATTGTCCCACAAAATGATAAAGTTTTAACATCAAGATAAGTTTCATAAAACCTATATAATAAGCCCATATTTTAAAAACATTATTTTACCTCTTTTTTTTACTATTAAAGTTTTTGATTTCCATATCTGGTATTCCATCTACATATGAGTTCCTCAATCTAAAGGAATGTCTATACTTATTAAAGTGTGTTTTTTTAACTCAAAAGTCTTGACAAAACTACTATGGCTATAAGTTTCATGGTGAAAACTGTTTCTTCTTTTGTTTCTTGTTATACAACCTTAATTAATGTGGTGTGGTTTAGGTTGTTTGCTCTTTCCTCTTCCTTTTGATTTTTAACCGTTCTATTAAGATCATATCACCTCGTTTTTAATAGTTTCTATGATGACTAAATGCATGTATGCTCTACTCATATTTAGTCTTCTCATCAACTCTTTATTCAGACACTCGATTCATAGCAGTGTATAGATTATTATATTAAACTTTTGATTTTTAAGCTTAAGAGCATCTCGTGAATGAATGGTGGAAAATTGCAATTGAGATAGATGGTTTTTTCCTTTCTTATTCACCTACTTGTCTTCCATCCTCTTGAGATGCTTGGGGTCTTTTTCTTTATTTAATGAAAATTTCCATTATTAACCTTTTCATTATGAATCTTAACAACATCTAATTTATTTATACAGAGTCTATAGTGGAGGAAAACACACATATATGCTCACTGAAAGTCAGTTCTTGTCAACTCATGCTTGCTGGTAAATTGCAGTTTGTCTGGTTTGTCCATTCTTATTTACCCTTATTTTATATATTTTACATTTTTTTTTCCTTCAAATTAATCTTCTTTAAATGGTTTATGATCCAATCCCATATTAATATATCTTCATTTGCTTAATAACCTTTTAGATTTGTTCACGAGTAAGCAAGCCCAAAAAATTTATCTTCAACCCATGTCTATGTATTTCATATAAGGCTTTTTGCTTTTAAAAATCTATCATATTTTTCAACATGAAGGCATTTTCTTTTGAAAAATCAAACCAAACATGACATCATATCTTCATTTTTTACATAATAAGCACACTTCCCTTTAAAAACTCAACCCATTTATAGCATTGCACTTTTTAGTTTTATTTGTGTTAAAACGTTGCAACTCTCAATGCATTTTACTTTGGAAAATATTCATCTTTTTCTATGGTTGCTATACCAAATGTACATCATCTGTTTACTTAGATTCAGTTCTTGTCAACTCTTGAATACTGGTAAATTACAATTCAGTTCTTGGAATTTAAGATTATAAGTAACCTTTTGATTTGACCTTGTTTTCCCTTCTTTTTTCGGGTCTCTCTATAAAGTTTTATGTGCTCACATATTTAATAGTTTTTACTAGTTTCCAGTTTATTATTTTCCCTTTTTGAGTTCTTTCCATGACCTTGTTTATGTTGTTATACATGAGCTATGCAGTAATATATCTGCCTTCTTATCTGGAGATGGAAATTGTTCACTTCTCTTGAATGTGTATCATTTTTCTCGAAATCTTGATTGTTAAACTTTTAATTATGAATGCTAAGATCATTTGTGCTTTTTTCTTCAATGCATGTGGAGTTTGTTCTTGTCGATTCATAAATGGTGTTAAATTGCAATTGAGATAGTTTGTTGTTTCTTATTCGCCCACTCTATTCATTTTACTTGCATCCTATCTATGAAGCAGTGCATTGAACTTTTATCATTTTGCATTTAGGAATTTTTATTAATAACCTCATTGTTAGTGTTTGATAACATCTCATTGTTTTTCAAACAGTTTTTTTTTCTTCAGTCCAATTGATTATGAAGCTTGATAACAACTCATCGTTTTTCTGTGGTTATAAATTATTAACCTTTTGATTCTGAATCATGTATGTTTACTCATGTTGAGTTCTTGTTAACTCTTGCATTGTGTTATCCTATCTATTCCATATTAATATATTTTCATTTGTTTAATAACCTTTTGGATTTGTTCATTAGGAAAGGTAGCCCAAGTGTGTGTTCTTCAACCTTAGGAATCCTATCTAGTTATGTACCTATGGTGGAACCTAATAATACATGCATTCATGTTTACTTTGATTTGGTTCTTTTCAACTCATTTGTGGTGCAAAATTGCAATTGAGATGTTTGTTGGTTGTTTCTTATTCGTATTATTTGCCCAGTCTATGATAGCATTGCAAATGAATTTTTTCCATTTTGCACTTGAAATATATATTATTTCATAACTCATCTTTATCTTTTATAATTACTTTTTTATAACTTTTATTCTTATTATATAGTGGGTATCCTTAGCATGTTTATTACATTTTGCTTCTAGTTAATACATTTTACTTGTTTATCTGTTAAATGTGTTGTCCTTATAGAGTTCTTAAGGGGGTAGTAGATGGGGAACTACATGATATTTTGATCTAGAAAATCATAGAAATAACTATTCTATTACTCCACTGTTTTCAAAGTGATACATTGGCATTTTACTTTTAAAAATCTATCGAATTTTTCATTATTAAGGCATTTTTTTTTTGAAAAATCTACCTAGAAACAATAGCATTGTACTTTCTTTTTTATATAATAAGCATATTTCCCTGTAAAAAATGATCCCACTTGTATCATTGCACGTTACAGTTTTATTTGTGTTAAAAACATTGTAACTTTCAAGTATTTTCTTCTCTAAGGCATTTTATTTTGAAAATCATATCATTTTTTTCTTATCAAGGCATTTTACTTTGAAAATTCAACCAATTTATCTTTATGTACTTTGTTGTTGGGGTAGAAATTTAATAAGGGGATAAATGGGTATCACATTTATTTTTATCTCCATTAACTTGTCTATTTTGTGGATATATATACGGAAGAGAGGAGTTAGGTTTTGATTGTTAGAGAAGTCATTTCGTTGGGAGAGATCTGAATGATAGAAGTTGTAATGTAATTTTTTGTGTTGTAGATCTAAAGTAGAGCATATAAATATAAGAGTATTCACCTTTTGATTATAAATCTAAAGATTGCCTCATGCTCATATATTATTATATTCCTGTCAACTCTTGCATGGTGGTAAATTAATTGCAAGTGAGCTGGATCTTTTTTCAACTCTTGGATGATGGTAAATTGTATCCTATCTATTTATAGAAATGTAATAAATTATGTTATTGAAATCTTCTTAATTAATTGTTAAACTTTTGATTATGAATCCTAAGATCATATGAACTCTTTCCTACAATTGCTATTGTGGCATCTAATGCATCTATAGTATATGTATACTCACATTCATTTCTATGCATGATGGTATGTATGTATATTCAGTATTTGCCTTCTTATTTTGGAGATAATATAAGTTGTTTATATATCTCTTGTTAATGTTTTTTGGTAATGATGAAGTCTACCTCTTATAGTGACTTTCTTTTGGTTTTCCGTTTAATTTTTTGGTGAAGCAAAAAAAGCACGTGTAATGAACTTTCACCATTCTATGATTGAAAGAGTTCTTGTCAGATTAGTTATTTTTCAACTATCACACATTTTCGTTAGTTGATTGATGATATTCACCAAAGTGCTAATTACTTGTAATTTATTATAATTTTCTTTTTGGGTTTCTCTAGACAAAACTTGTATTCCAATGCTTCCTATCTGTTTATAGCAGTGTAATGGAATCTAAATTATTAACTACTGATTTGAACTTAAGTTCACTTTTTTTTCCCTCTTAGTTTTTACTAGTTTTCAGTTAAATGTTTTTTCCTTTTTGAGTTCTGGTAAACTCATGGTTTTTTTTACATGCAGGATTTTTTTGGTACTCCTAGTCATTATATCTATTTATAGCAATGTTATGAACTTTCTTCATTTTCCAATTGAGCATTTATAGATTCTTAAACTTTCATCTTTTTTCTGCAGTTGCCACAGAGGCCCCAAAGTCCATGCATGTTTACTCAGATTCCACTCTTGTCAACTCTTGCATGCATCCTGCATATTTAAATCATTCTAATCAACTTTCACCATTCTGTGCTTCATATCTATATCATATTATCAACCTTTTAATTGTAAATCTAAACATATTGCCTCATGCACAGGTTAGGTTATCTTCTTGTCAACTCTTGCAATTGAGCTTTTTGTCTTTTTTTTTTTCCACCTATCTTTAGGCATCCGATCTGTTTATAACAGACTAGTGAAGTTTCACCATTATGTTATTGAAACTTTTAATTTTGGATCATCCTATGAGTTTATCATTTTGCACTTAATGCATGTATATTTACTCTTATGTGTTTTGCTTTTTTGGGTTTGTGGTTGAAAGTTGTGGAGCACAAGCATGAGAGTTCTCTTCCATTTTGGTGAGATGCTTTCTCTCTTTTATTGCAGTGTAATGATTCTGTAAGTCAGTTTTATGGCGAAGCAGCCAAAATATAGTAATGTTGTGAACTTTCATGATTCTATATTTTAATTATATATACCTTTTGTACAGATCCTAAGATAGTTACATTGTTTTTCTACAGGAGAAGGAAAGCTTTGTGAATTATCCTGATGTAGTAAGTTTAATAATATATAGTAAGGGTATCTTGGTCATAAGTCTTAGTAAGTCAGTTTTATTCAAACAGTAAGGGTATCTTTCCATCGTCTTTAGATGCCTGGGGTCTTATTTTAATTATTTATTTCATTATTAACCTTTGTCCCATTTGTTTCACACATGTTTATCCTTGATTTTCTTTTAAATTAGTTTGTTTGTGTCTCATGTCAAGAGAGAGAGAGAGAGAGGGCTTATTTGAATGGCTTTACTATCCTATGTTAGTATATGTAATGAACTTTTACCATTCTATATATAACTGAGAATAAATTTATAAAAGCTTAATTGATTATGAATCTTAAGATCATCTCATCTTTTTTCTGTTGTTGATATGGTGGCACCAAATGTTTTATTCATATTCATAGCTCCATGAACCATTTGAGCCATACTTTTTCTCTGGTTGTGGAATTAGCAATTTCCCTCTTCTTTTAACCTAACTTAAGACTTGTACTCTAAATTTTTAAGAACCATCTAAATCAGTGCACTGTATAATCTCAGAGGAATCGACTACAGATTGTTAATATTGTTCATTTTACTCTGTTTGTGTGTATGTGTGCTTATAGTCTATGGATCAGGAACTGTAGGTTACTTGATTATATGAAATATGAATATAATGGTGTTTATGTGAATGATGATTTGTGGGTTTACTCAAAGTGTGTATAAGGAGGTGCTTTAATGACTCCTGAAAGTCATGCTTTTAGCCCATTGCCTGATTGGTATGTTGAATTTCAAGAATCTGTCTTTTTGTTTTAACTTTTTTTTTTTTCTCTAATAGGTTATTTGTAAGCTTCTCATGAAAAATAATTTGATAGGAGCAACACACTGGGGAGCACATGTTATTATGTATATAGCAAAAATGCAAGGTTCATTTATATGTTTCTTTGTGATTATTAATTCAGTAATGCTCAATGATCAAAATGATTGGTTTCATTTGTGCAGAAAGTTCAAAATCAGGGATTCCTATCCTATCCTCCAAAGCATGTTGAGAGAAACACTTCTTTTTTCCTTCACTGAAGATGAAGGAAACACTTGTTTATCTTATGATAAATGCAATAAATGACAATGTACTTTCATTGATTTGTTTATTATAGCATCATTCTTCCTATTACAACATGGCACTTTGAAATACTTACCCAGTTATAGCAATATCTTACAAATACAAAACAAATTTTACTGTTATTAATTATAATAAGGCATATTTTTCAAAGTATAATGCCCTACTAAATAAGAAAAATATCAATGCTTTAATTGAAAATACAATGTTATGAACTTATAATCGAAGGTAAGATGCTACAATACACAAGTTCAATTCATGAAAGCATTTAGCTATTTGCTTGAACTGAACATTATTGTGTTTCTACTTACAGTCCTCTTCCTTTTGATCATTGATAATACTGATAATGAATTTCTTTTCCTCTCTTTGTTTTATGCATTAATATGATCTTGAATTCCAGTTTTTGTTTCTTGTTATACAACCTTAATTAATGTGGTGTGGTTTAGGTTGTTTGCTCATTCCTCTTCTTTTTGATCATTTATCATACATCAGTCAGCATTGTTAGTTTATGTGCCTCATAGTTGGTGATTTCAGATTTATCCAGTGTACCTCAAGAGTCAAGAGCAATGCAATTTTTCTTAAATATTCAGGAGGACATAATGCTAGAATTTAAGGGGCACAAATAGGTGACTTCTCTTCTCCTCTATTAATTAATGATTTCTATAATACTATGGCGTCTTTCCTTTTTTGTATCCTTATATAGCATGTTTAATTAAGTTTGTGGAGCTGGTTTTTTTACTAATTGGTGAACTTTGAAGCATAATTGGCACCATTTTTATACTTTTACTAATTCTATGTTTGAAGTTATTAACTTTCACAATGGAGCTGGTTTTTTTCTACAGTTACATGGTGTTAAATTGCAATTGAGATAGTTTGTTGTTTCTTATTCACCCACTCTATTCAATTTACTACCATCCTATCAACTTTTATCATTTTTGTACTTAGAAATTTATATCAATAGCCTTATACTACTAAATTACAAATTTTGTCCCTATTATATAACCACTTGTTTTTTTTTAACGCTTCATGCTGCCTAAAGGTAGCCATTAAATCCATGTAAAATGACTATTTTGCCCACATTTTTATATTTTTAACAAGAACTCAGTCACAACAATGAACTTTGAAGCAAATGATTTTTACTTCTCATGAGGTGTGTAGTATGTACACTGTTTTTTTTTCCAACTATTTGTCTGTTGTACACTATTTAGTAGTATATTTCTCTTGTATGTGTATCGATTTTACTTGCTTTGAATTCCTTTCATCTTTTTAATATTTTTTCCAGTGATGTGGAAGTTCAACTCTGTTGCTGACTTTTTCTTCTTGTTTTCCGCGACAACAAAGGAGATTTTTTATGTTGTTTAATCGTTTGATGAAATATATATAAGTGTAATGAACTTTCACTATTCTACAATTAAAAACAATATTATTAACCTTTAGATTATAAATATTAAGTCCATCTCATTTTTTCTACAGTTGTGATTGTGGCACAAAATGCATGTATGTTTGTCGATTCCATGTTTGTTGATTTTAGTTTTTTTTTTTTTTCATTGTACCTCAGGAGCAATGCAATTTTTCTTAAGTATTCAGGACATGATGCTAAAATTTAGGGCACAAACATGTGACTTACCTGCTGTGTTCATATCTCTTTTTAGTAGTATCTTTTTTGCAATTAGAAATTTATATTAATAAAACCTTATAATATGAACAAAATAAAAATCAACATTTAACATTTCCTGTTAGATGAAAGAAATAACTGTATGTTGAATATTAGAATATGACTATCTACAAATCATTTTTTGGATATCTTCAACATGTGTAGTAATTAAAGAGCACAAGGGTATCAAGGAAGTCTTTCATGAGGTAAACTTCTCTAACCTTTTCTATTTTTATTTTTTGTTTGATGTAATTATCCCACCCCTTTTATTCTTTTTAATTTTGAATATTCTTACCTCTTATTTTGTTGTGTGTTCTTAAATCTTGTCAATTATAGTGGGTATGCTGAGAAACAGCAAAACACTTCAATTATTTATGCAGGTATATATTTTGTTGTGTTGTGTGTATTAGTTTACATTGATTGGCATTTCAAACCAAAATATAGCAATGCATTTTACTTATAATAGAAATCTATCAAGTTTTTACCTCATCAAGACATTTTTTTTTTGAAAACAAAAATACTATCTATAGCATTGTACTTTAATTTTTTCTTATTATAAGCATATTAATTTCCCTTTGAAAAGTCAACCCATTTATAGCTTCACACTTCTTTGTTTTCTTTCTGTTGCAAGATTAGTATTCACCTACTTGTCTTCCATCCTCTAGAGATGCTTGGGGTCTCTTTCTTTATCTAATGAATTTTTCCATTATGAATTTTAATAACTCTACTTTGTAAAATGTATTTTTTATCTCTATTTTTTTAAATTTTACTTTGATCTCCTCAACTTTGAACTTTGTAAAATGTCATTGGTTTAATCAATTGTCACTCCTAATACGTAACAAAAAAACATGCTTTATCTATACAGTATTTTTCTCCATACAAACCATTTCACCCATTCAGCCACTTTACCATGTCTGTATTTTTTAAATTTATTTGGATTTTGTTTTTTGTTGATAACAGTCTTTTGGTGAACATGGAGATTGTTTAAGTTGTTGTAGAAGCAAATCCTAAAGAATGAACTTTTTCCTTTATTAGCTCTTTAATTTTGTTATGAATCTTAATATCACATCTTGTTTTTTTTGAAGGGTTTTGATTTTTGAATGTCAGAGGTTCCTTATATAATTCTTTCCAACTTGAAAATTAAGGTCATTGAGTTTCTTGGTTATCGGTTTCTTGTTTTTCATCATGTTCTTCATTTTATACAGAGATAATCTTTTAATTTTTTGGTTTTATTTATTTGTAATATATTTGCTACTCTCTATTCTTTTTAAGTTCATTGTTTGAGTTTCTTTGTCAATCATTTAGAATAAAGAAGATACATAATGAAACATAGTGATTTGATTTGAGTGATGTTTGTATTTGTGGTTCAAGGTTTGGTTTGGGAATATCCCTCAATAGTTGGATTTGTCATGAATTGTATTTGTAGGTGAACTTTATTGTCCCACAAAATGATAAAGTTTTAACATCAAGATAAGTTTCATAAAACCTATATAATAAGCCCATATTTTAAAAACATTATTTTACCTCTTTTTTTTACTATTAAAGTTTTTGATTTCCATATCTGGTATTCCATCTACATATGAGTTCCTCAATCTAAAGGAATGTCTATACTTATTAAAGTGTGTTTTTTTAACTCAAAAGTCTTGACAAAACTACTATGGCTATAAGTTTCATGGTGAAAACTGTTTCTTCTTTTGTTTCTTGTTATACAACCTTAATTAATGTGGTGTGGTTTAGGTTGTTTGCTCTTTCCTCTTCCTTTTGATTTTTAACCGTTCTATTAAGATCATATCACCTCGTTTTTAATAGTTTCTATGATGACTAAATGCATGTATGCTCTACTCATATTTAGTCTTCTCATCAACTCTTTATTCAGACACTCGATTCATAGCAGTGTATAGATTATTATATTAAACTTTTGATTTTTAAGCTTAAGAGCATCTCGTGAATGAATGGTGGAAAATTGCAATTGAGATAGATGGTTTTTTCCTTTCTTATTCACCTACTTGTCTTCCATCCTCTTGAGATGCTTGGGGTCTTTTTCTTTATTTAATGAAAATTTCCATTATTAACCTTTTCATTATGAATCTTAACAACATCTAATTTATTTATACAGAGTCTATAGTGGAGGAAAACACACATATATGCTCACTGAAAGTCAGTTCTTGTCAACTCATGCTTGCTGGTAAATTGCAGTTTGTCTGGTTTGTCCATTCTTATTTACCCTTATTTTATATATTTTACATTTTTTTTTCCTTCAAATTAATCTTCTTTAAATGGTTTATGATCCAATCCCATATTAATATATCTTCATTTGCTTAATAACCTTTTAGATTTGTTCACGAGTAAGCAAGCCCAAAAAATTTATCTTCAACCCATGTCTATGTATTTCATATAAGGCTTTTTGCTTTTAAAAATCTATCATATTTTTCAACATGAAGGCATTTTCTTTTGAAAAATCAAACCAAACATGACATCATATCTTCATTTTTTACATAATAAGCACACTTCCCTTTAAAAACTCAACCCATTTATAGCATTGCACTTTTTAGTTTTATTTGTGTTAAAACGTTGCAACTCTCAATGCATTTTACTTTGGAAAATATTCATCTTTTTCTATGGTTGCTATACCAAATGTACATCATCTGTTTACTTAGATTCAGTTCTTGTCAACTCTTGAATACTGGTAAATTACAATTCAGTTCTTGGAATTTAAGATTATAAGTAACCTTTTGATTTGACCTTGTTTTCC
Source organism: Lactuca sativa (assembly GCF_002870075.4). Lineage (NCBI taxonomy): Eukaryota > Viridiplantae > Streptophyta > Magnoliopsida > Asterales > Asteraceae > Lactuca > Lactuca sativa. The sequence continues at coordinate 303,904,584 of NC_056627.2, read as the reverse complement.
CTTCTTTTTTCGGGTCTCTCTATAAAGTTTTATGTGCTCACATATTTAATAGTTTTTACTAGTTTCCAGTTTATTATTTTCCCTTTTTGAGTTCTTTCCATGACCTTGTTTATGTTGTTATACATGAGCTATGCAGTAATATATCTGCCTTCTTATCTGGAGATGGAAATTGTTCACTTCTCTTGAATGTGTATCATTTTTCTCGAAATCTTGATTGTTAAACTTTTAATTATGAATGCTAAGATCATTTGTGCTTTTTTCTTCAATGCATGTGGAGTTTGTTCTTGTCGATTCATAAATGGTGTTAAATTGCAATTGAGATAGTTTGTTGTTTCTTATTCGCCCACTCTATTCATTTTACTTGCATCCTATCTATGAAGCAGTGCATTGAACTTTTATCATTTTGCATTTAGGAATTTTTATTAATAACCTCATTGTTAGTGTTTGATAACATCTCATTGTTTTTCAAACAGTTTTTTTTTCTTCAGTCCAATTGATTATGAAGCTTGATAACAACTCATCGTTTTTCTGTGGTTATAAATTATTAACCTTTTGATTCTGAATCATGTATGTTTACTCATGTTGAGTTCTTGTTAACTCTTGCATTGTGTTATCCTATCTATTCCATATTAATATATTTTCATTTGTTTAATAACCTTTTGGATTTGTTCATTAGGAAAGGTAGCCCAAGTGTGTGTTCTTCAACCTTAGGAATCCTATCTAGTTATGTACCTATGGTGGAACCTAATAATACATGCATTCATGTTTACTTTGATTTGGTTCTTTTCAACTCATTTGTGGTGCAAAATTGCAATTGAGATGTTTGTTGGTTGTTTCTTATTCGTATTATTTGCCCAGTCTATGATAGCATTGCAAATGAATTTTTTCCATTTTGCACTTGAAATATATATTATTTCATAACTCATCTTTATCTTTTATAATTACTTTTTTATAACTTTTATTCTTATTATATAGTGGGTATCCTTAGCATGTTTATTACATTTTGCTTCTAGTTAATACATTTTACTTGTTTATCTGTTAAATGTGTTGTCCTTATAGAGTTCTTAAGGGGGTAGTAGATGGGGAACTACATGATATTTTGATCTAGAAAATCATAGAAATAACTATTCTATTACTCCACTGTTTTCAAAGTGATACATTGGCATTTTACTTTTAAAAATCTATCGAATTTTTCATTATTAAGGCATTTTTTTTTTGAAAAATCTACCTAGAAACAATAGCATTGTACTTTCTTTTTTATATAATAAGCATATTTCCCTGTAAAAAATGATCCCACTTGTATCATTGCACGTTACAGTTTTATTTGTGTTAAAAACATTGTAACTTTCAAGTATTTTCTTCTCTAAGGCATTTTATTTTGAAAATCATATCATTTTTTTCTTATCAAGGCATTTTACTTTGAAAATTCAACCAATTTATCTTTATGTACTTTGTTGTTGGGGTAGAAATTTAATAAGGGGATAAATGGGTATCACATTTATTTTTATCTCCATTAACTTGTCTATTTTGTGGATATATATACGGAAGAGAGGAGTTAGGTTTTGATTGTTAGAGAAGTCATTTCGTTGGGAGAGATCTGAATGATAGAAGTTGTAATGTAATTTTTTGTGTTGTAGATCTAAAGTAGAGCATATAAATATAAGAGTATTCACCTTTTGATTATAAATCTAAAGATTGCCTCATGCTCATATATTATTATATTCCTGTCAACTCTTGCATGGTGGTAAATTAATTGCAAGTGAGCTGGATCTTTTTTCAACTCTTGGATGATGGTAAATTGTATCCTATCTATTTATAGAAATGTAATAAATTATGTTATTGAAATCTTCTTAATTAATTGTTAAACTTTTGATTATGAATCCTAAGATCATATGAACTCTTTCCTACAATTGCTATTGTGGCATCTAATGCATCTATAGTATATGTATACTCACATTCATTTCTATGCATGATGGTATGTATGTATATTCAGTATTTGCCTTCTTATTTTGGAGATAATATAAGTTGTTTATATATCTCTTGTTAATGTTTTTTGGTAATGATGAAGTCTACCTCTTATAGTGACTTTCTTTTGGTTTTCCGTTTAATTTTTTGGTGAAGCAAAAAAAGCACGTGTAATGAACTTTCACCATTCTATGATTGAAAGAGTTCTTGTCAGATTAGTTATTTTTCAACTATCACACATTTTCGTTAGTTGATTGATGATATTCACCAAAGTGCTAATTACTTGTAATTTATTATAATTTTCTTTTTGGGTTTCTCTAGACAAAACTTGTATTCCAATGCTTCCTATCTGTTTATAGCAGTGTAATGGAATCTAAATTATTAACTACTGATTTGAACTTAAGTTCACTTTTTTTTCCCTCTTAGTTTTTACTAGTTTTCAGTTAAATGTTTTTTCCTTTTTGAGTTCTGGTAAACTCATGGTTTTTTTTACATGCAGGATTTTTTTGGTACTCCTAGTCATTATATCTATTTATAGCAATGTTATGAACTTTCTTCATTTTCCAATTGAGCATTTATAGATTCTTAAACTTTCATCTTTTTTCTGCAGTTGCCACAGAGGCCCCAAAGTCCATGCATGTTTACTCAGATTCCACTCTTGTCAACTCTTGCATGCATCCTGCATATTTAAATCATTCTAATCAACTTTCACCATTCTGTGCTTCATATCTATATCATATTATCAACCTTTTAATTGTAAATCTAAACATATTGCCTCATGCACAGGTTAGGTTATCTTCTTGTCAACTCTTGCAATTGAGCTTTTTGTCTTTTTTTTTTTCCACCTATCTTTAGGCATCCGATCTGTTTATAACAGACTAGTGAAGTTTCACCATTATGTTATTGAAACTTTTAATTTTGGATCATCCTATGAGTTTATCATTTTGCACTTAATGCATGTATATTTACTCTTATGTGTTTTGCTTTTTTGGGTTTGTGGTTGAAAGTTGTGGAGCACAAGCATGAGAGTTCTCTTCCATTTTGGTGAGATGCTTTCTCTCTTTTATTGCAGTGTAATGATTCTGTAAGTCAGTTTTATGGCGAAGCAGCCAAAATATAGTAATGTTGTGAACTTTCATGATTCTATATTTTAATTATATATACCTTTTGTACAGATCCTAAGATAGTTACATTGTTTTTCTACAGGAGAAGGAAAGCTTTGTGAATTATCCTGATGTAGTAAGTTTAATAATATATAGTAAGGGTATCTTGGTCATAAGTCTTAGTAAGTCAGTTTTATTCAAACAGTAAGGGTATCTTTCCATCGTCTTTAGATGCCTGGGGTCTTATTTTAATTATTTATTTCATTATTAACCTTTGTCCCATTTGTTTCACACATGTTTATCCTTGATTTTCTTTTAAATTAGTTTGTTTGTGTCTCATGTCAAGAGAGAGAGAGAGAGAGAGGGCTTATTTGAATGGCTTTACTATCCTATGTTAGTATATGTAATGAACTTTTACCATTCTATATATAACTGAGAATAAATTTATAAAAGCTTAATTGATTATGAATCTTAAGATCATCTCATCTTTTTTCTGTTGTTGATATGGTGGCACCAAATGTTTTATTCATATTCATAGCTCCATGAACCATTTGAGCCATACTTTTTCTCTGGTTGTGGAATTAGCAATTTCCCTCTTCTTTTAACCTAACTTAAGACTTGTACTCTAAATTTTTAAGAACCATCTAAATCAGTGCACTGTATAATCTCAGAGGAATCGACTACAGATTGTTAATATTGTTCATTTTACTCTGTTTGTGTGTATGTGTGCTTATAGTCTATGGATCAGGAACTGTAGGTTACTTGATTATATGAAATATGAATATAATGGTGTTTATGTGAATGATGATTTGTGGGTTTACTCAAAGTGTGTATAAGGAGGTGCTTTAATGACTCCTGAAAGTCATGCTTTTAGCCCATTGCCTGATTGGTATGTTGAATTTCAAGAATCTGTCTTTTTGTTTTAACTTTTTTTTTTTTCTCTAATAGGTTATTTGTAAGCTTCTCATGAAAAATAATTTGATAGGAGCAACACACTGGGGAGCACATGTTATTATGTATATAGCAAAAATGCAAGGTTCATTTATATGTTTCTTTGTGATTATTAATTCAGTAATGCTCAATGATCAAAATGATTGGTTTCATTTGTGCAGAAAGTTCAAAATCAGGGATTCCTATCCTATCCTCCAAAGCATGTTGAGAGAAACACTTCTTTTTTCCTTCACTGAAGATGAAGGAAACACTTGTTTATCTTATGATAAATGCAATAAATGACAATGTACTTTCATTGATTTGTTTATTATAGCATCATTCTTCCTATTACAACATGGCACTTTGAAATACTTACCCAGTTATAGCAATATCTTACAAATACAAAACAAATTTTACTGTTATTAATTATAATAAGGCATATTTTTCAAAGTATAATGCCCTACTAAATAAGAAAAATATCAATGCTTTAATTGAAAATACAATGTTATGAACTTATAATCGAAGGTAAGATGCTACAATACACAAGTTCAATTCATGAAAGCATTTAGCTATTTGCTTGAACTGAACATTATTGTGTTTCTACTTACAGTCCTCTTCCTTTTGATCATTGATAATACTGATAATGAATTTCTTTTCCTCTCTTTGTTTTATGCATTAATATGATCTTGAATTCCAGTTTTTGTTTCTTGTTATACAACCTTAATTAATGTGGTGTGGTTTAGGTTGTTTGCTCATTCCTCTTCTTTTTGATCATTTATCATACATCAGTCAGCATTGTTAGTTTATGTGCCTCATAGTTGGTGATTTCAGATTTATCCAGTGTACCTCAAGAGTCAAGAGCAATGCAATTTTTCTTAAATATTCAGGAGGACATAATGCTAGAATTTAAGGGGCACAAATAGGTGACTTCTCTTCTCCTCTATTAATTAATGATTTCTATAATACTATGGCGTCTTTCCTTTTTTGTATCCTTATATAGCATGTTTAATTAAGTTTGTGGAGCTGGTTTTTTTACTAATTGGTGAACTTTGAAGCATAATTGGCACCATTTTTATACTTTTACTAATTCTATGTTTGAAGTTATTAACTTTCACAATGGAGCTGGTTTTTTTCTACAGTTACATGGTGTTAAATTGCAATTGAGATAGTTTGTTGTTTCTTATTCACCCACTCTATTCAATTTACTACCATCCTATCAACTTTTATCATTTTTGTACTTAGAAATTTATATCAATAGCCTTATACTACTAAATTACAAATTTTGTCCCTATTATATAACCACTTGTTTTTTTTTAACGCTTCATGCTGCCTAAAGGTAGCCATTAAATCCATGTAAAATGACTATTTTGCCCACATTTTTATATTTTTAACAAGAACTCAGTCACAACAATGAACTTTGAAGCAAATGATTTTTACTTCTCATGAGGTGTGTAGTATGTACACTGTTTTTTTTTCCAACTATTTGTCTGTTGTACACTATTTAGTAGTATATTTCTCTTGTATGTGTATCGATTTTACTTGCTTTGAATTCCTTTCATCTTTTTAATATTTTTTCCAGTGATGTGGAAGTTCAACTCTGTTGCTGACTTTTTCTTCTTGTTTTCCGCGACAACAAAGGAGATTTTTTATGTTGTTTAATCGTTTGATGAAATATATATAAGTGTAATGAACTTTCACTATTCTACAATTAAAAACAATATTATTAACCTTTAGATTATAAATATTAAGTCCATCTCATTTTTCCTACGGTTGTGATTGTGGCACAAAGTGCATGTATGCTTACTCACTCAGATTCAGTTGTTGATAATTGTCGATTCCATGATTGTTGATTTTAGTTTTTTTTTTTTTTTTTTTTTCATTGTACCTCAGGAGCAATGCAATTTTAATTTAGTATTCAGGAGATGATGCTAAAATTTAGGGGGCACAAACATGTGACTTACCTGCTGTGTTCATATCTCTTTTTAGTAGTATCTTCTTTGCAATTAGAAATTTATATTAATAAAACCTTATAAGACTCGTAAATTACACAAATTTTATAACACTTGTTTTCGGATTGTTTTTCTTGCACTTTTTATCCTTTTTGGATTTGGTCTTTGGGCTTCATGCCGCCCATGTAAAATGACTATTTTGCCCACATTTTTTATATTTTTACTAACTCTGTACAAGAACTCATGCAATCACAACAATGGACAGAAAATCACAACCAATGACTTGTTTGAAGGAGGTCAAAGATCAGATGTTATGAAAGGTTTGTGTTCCAATATCATCTCAAGAGTGTCAATCCATGTTCATGAATGCCATTCACTTCTAATATTCCAATCATCATGTAATTATTAATACATTTCCCAAAATGCCCTTATGGCCAATAACTCCATTTATCCATCTAGGAATCAAGAAACACCTTATGTTTTGAATTATAATAATTATGATAGTATCCATTCATGATTATGAATTTCTTTTACTCATCAATTGCTCAACTAGAAAGGAGTCCATTGGTTTCGTCATATTGTCCTCAAATGCATTTCAATCCTAACTTATACACGATTCTACCATCATTGATGTGTTTTAGTATTCCAATTGTAGATTTCTAGGGTTCATGAGGGTTTTCACCGCAAATACTCAAATCCATCAATGGGACGATTGGATTGAGATTGGGATCATCAAAACAAATCAGGGAGGTTAGAAAAACAAACCCTAACAATCCTAACAAGCTAAAATCGACATTGGGGTTAGAACCACTCCACAAATCCGAATTCTAAGCTAAATGATGAGAATATTTTACCTTTTAAGCCTTCATTCCTTCTCTCCGTTGTTTGATTGTTTCATTCTTCACTTGGATCGAACCTTAGATGGAAAGGAAAAGAAAATCACCATTTGAAGATCTCTAGCATGCTCAATACGTAACTGGAAGAGAAATGAAAGGAGTGTTCATCTTATTTCCCACTTGCTCACATTTGGTCCCTCAGGTTTACTTGTTTTTGCCAAAATTCACCAAACCTTAATATTTGTCATTTCAACTTAAGTTTTGACACAATAAGTCCTCGTCCATCCATTATAAAACTTTATTATTCCATTCCATTAATTGAGTCAGCCCTTTGGTCAACTTACTTTGCCAGTTTGACACTTTTGGTCCTCGAACTTTTAAAATGTCATTATTTTCACTTTTAACCTTCTAAGCATTATATCAACTAATGTTATAATTATCCCTTGATGCTTTAACTATACAAATCATCTTTCCTTTATTCACTTCATTAATTTAAAAAACCAATCTTGAATTTTAGGATGTTACATTATCTTTAGTCTTGGACTTGCATACTCAATATGGGAGACGAAAATCACAAAGATCCTCCTTATTTGCGATGAGCTAGATGAACCCAACGTATTTTCTTCTCCGGCTTTGGCTAGGGTTGGAATAGTTTTGGTCAATTTTGGGGGTTTTGTTCGTGTTATACCACATATGACTCTTTTTAATGATTGTCCATGTAGGTAGTCACATGAGAAATATTGAATCAACTGTTAATAGTGATTGAATGTGTACAATATATACAAGTTGAAGGGGTAAATATTGACAAAAAAAAATCCAGTGACTTAATGTATACAAATTGAAAAATATCTTAACATTTTAATTTTTTTCCCTTTAATTAATTTAACAAATCTTCAAGAGGCTAGTAAAGGGTTGTGCTATAAGTACCCCTCCTTCACTCACATATAGTGTCACATCAGGGGGTGCACAAACACTATTACACTCACATGTAAGGGGTATACAACATTGGGTGGGGGTACGTATAGAAATTGCCCTAATAGAAACTGTGGAAAAAAGGGTAATGCTATAAGTACCTCCCTTATTTTCCAATTCCACCCGCTATGTGTTTTTTTTGTCTTTTGTTGTTTTTTCTTTTGTTTTTGTTTTTGGTTTTTTTTGTTTTTTCCCTATTTTGTTTTTTGTTGTTTTTAATTCTTCTTTGTTTTATATTTTAATCTTATTATTATTACTATTATTATTATTATTATTATTATTATTATTATTATTATTATTATAAATTTCGATAACCATATAAAATTCAGACAATATTTTAAAATTCGAATGACATTTTAAATTTGGACGACATTATAAATTCAGACGACATTATAAAATTCAAATGACTATATAAAATGGAATAAAAACATAGTTTGTCTTTATTTATCACATATATTAATTGGTTCGATATTACAATTGTGTGGTGTGTTATGCGGATTGAAAGCATTTAGTCGAACACTATACAATGTTTCCCATGTAACCAAATATTCTGATCTATATGTACGGAGAAGCCTGGAAAAAACATCAGACATTGGATATGCTCCCCGTAAATCAAACATTACATAATGGTTAGGGTGAACGTGGGTGATAACAACATATGCAGGATTTGGTATGTTTTGTGGGCCATATTAATGTAGGAACCATGTTGAAGAACCTTGCTTGCTTAGATAAACAACGATAACACCATATCTGTTAGCAATGAGTATAGCAGTGTCTGGCATAACCAACCAATACTCCAATACTGCAAAGCCCAATCCAGAGTAATTCAACGAGTGACTTATGCGATTTAAAAAACCAGCATCACCATAAATCATAAGTCATAACGTACTCTTGATAGTGTGATAATAACTCGTTGTATAGATCGTACCTAATTTGAAGCCAATCATGTTCACTAAAACCAAGTGCAACTGTTGTAGACTGAAATCCACAATTTCCATCTCCTTCGACATCTGTAATGTTCCAGACGTATGGATGAAATTGATGTGGAATTTCATTCATAGGTGGGTTTGAAGTATAAAATGATTGATCTTGGTTAAAGTATGATTTGAACATTGAAGGTTCTTGAAACGAGTACGTGCTAAATGGTTGATCTTGGTTAAAGTATGAATTGGACATTGGAGGTTCTCAAAACGAGTACGTGCTAAATGGTTGATCTTGGTATGGGTGGGGTGTTGTGTTCTACCTTTTTGGACTTTTTTTTTGCTCAATCGTGGTCATCCACAAGTATTTTTCTGAACATCTGAATAAACAAGTAAATTGTTAGCATATTTTTATACAAATTACTATATTAAAGAAAATAGTACCTGAATCAACAACTATAGTTGTTGATGGTGAAAATATGTCCCACAATTTTATGGCATAACTACATTTCCACTCATTTAAAAATTCCATGCCCTCTTCGAAACCAAAATTAGCATCATCAGTAATGTTGACGTTGATTAAATCAATATTACGCCAAAATTTATCAATAGATGATAATGGTATCGCTAGGTTCGCATGTGAGTATATTGCAATTTCGTGGGTAAAAGGTAACCCACAACTATGGCGCAATTGGCAACAACAATCGTCCTTAGTTATTTGATGTGCGTCAGGTCGTTCCGACTCTTGTCTGATTTTTCCAATGCATGGTGTGAAACATTTCCACACAAACCATTAAAATGAGGTATGTTGTATCGACACATTAACTTAGTTTGGTTTGTTTCTAAAATGTATTTTATCTTTGTGTGTTGTGATGCGCCTACCTTTACTATTCGGTTTAAAAATTTATCTAAGTTAGCATGGTGTGTCTGCAAGAATTTTTTCAACTTCGCATGTTGTCTCTCAACTCTGTTATTAGTGTCGTTGTGAATGTTTAAAACTTGTTTAGTCCAAGCGGACACAAAATTTTCTTTGTATTTATCCAACCATACTTGATTGAGATAATCGAGAACTTGTTTAATACCTAGATGATATGTCGCTTTTGATTCAAGTTTTGCATAATTTCTTAAATATGTTGCCAATGTTAATGAGTTAATTAAAGTATCCCAATCTTTTAAAAAAGAATTTCATTCATCATCAACATCCTCTACAATTAGTAAATATACTTTGAGATATGTGCAATTTACAAAGTATCTGAATGGCCGATGGGAATACCTTTTCACATGCATTCATCAATGCTATCTCTTTGTCAGTAACGATCACACATGAGCTATCATATCCGTCGATTATGGACTTAAGACAATTTAAAACCCAAATGTAATTGGATCTTTTTCTTTATCCATGAACCCAAAACCAATGAAAAATGTCGTGTTTGTTGAAGTAAAACCAACAATCTCCAAAAAAAGGCATGTTATACCTATTAATAAAAAAAATAATTAGTATAACAAAACATAAAAGGCATGTTACTCCTATTAATAAATACAAAACAATTAAGAATAAAATATTTGTACTTGTTAGTCTTGTAGGTGGCATCCATCATCATAACCTATGGAAATGCACGCCATATCTCCAATGACATTGGGTGAAAAAAGAACAGATCTTCCAAGGAATTGGTTGTATCATTTGCACGATGGTTAAATATATATCCTTTTGAATGCAAAAATCCGAAGACAACATGCATTTGAATTCGGTCTCCACACTCATATATTCAAAGTTTGTAACACTCATTATAACATGTTTTTACTATAGAAACATTTTTGGAATTTTGTCTCTTCAGCGCCGATAGAATATCTCGTGAGGGGACATTGTTTATCTTCATTTCTTTAATCATTTTTGATTCATTTGGGATTAAGCGCCTTGCATATAGAGCCATGTTATGGATTTATCCTTAAAAAATAAAGGTAGAAAACAGATCTTAAAATAAAGAAAGAAAATATATTCAGAAACGTTCCCTCAAAATTTAATATTTTGAATACGTTAAAAAGAAAAATGAAATATTTTACTTCGTTAGTACAAAAGAAATGTCTGTCTACATAAAAGATACTACATGATCTGTTTATTTACCACTATTAACCAAAGAACAGATAAACTGTAACCTAAAAGATATTTCCACATAAATAAGATCTAAAATTAGAATGGTCCACATCGGAGCAGTAAAAATTCTAATCAAATCTCAATTTCAAGAATGAATTAATTCTCCAATAAAAATGGACTTGATTTACGACAAGAATCAAACATCGACAAGATTGTATTCATGGTGTAGTCTGAGGAAATCTAGCTTACCAAAAATTCATGTTTTCAGTTTATCCTAAATTTGCCTTAGATCTGAAATCAACAAAATTAAATAAGGTTTTATCTTTTATTCATCACTTTGAAAGAAGTGATCTCATGAATCCAGGAGATAAACCCTTCACAATAACCTACTTCATAGGATATGCATTAACAAATAATCATCATATAATAGACTATAAAAAAGAAGAATACATAGAACTTGAAGATGTATTCTCAGAAATAGGACATATCAAAGATAAATAATTTTGTGACATAGATCCTCAAGATAGCTCTTGGGCTTTAGACATAGCAAGAAACAAAAAAGCTTTAGGAGAAAAGCTACCGCCTAGAATCTCAATAGATTCTCTTCATATAGGTGAAATATCCAAATCTTTGGAACCTACTCCAAGATATATACTCAAAAGCATAAGAAGTATGTTTTCTAGAGTTGATAATTTGAATCAAACGATTAGCCAACTAAGCGAAGTAATAAATGAGTATGATAGACCTTCCTCATATTTACAAAAAGGGTAAAGCATTGAGACTTAAAAATCTTGATGATCCTACTCAGAAAAAAGAATATGCTTTTTCTTCTTCAGGAAAAATAGGTGTTCAAACCCTAGCTAACATTTGTAGAGGTTCTATCAGACAACAATTAGCCAATCTAGATTTACGAATTATTATAGACTATTCATTGGTAGAATGGAAAGAATTGGAGGAAGAGGAACCCACAGGGAACGAATGGGAAGATCGAAAAGTTGGAAGAAGAAAAGATTTTTTGCTTAGACGCATGGAATTGGCTAAGCATTTTATTCGAACAAATATAGAACCAAAATGGATGGTTTTGCGTCTATTACCAGTTCTTCCTCCTGAGTTGAGACCAATCTATCATATAGATGAGGATAAAATAGTGACCTCGGATATTAATGAAATCTATAGAAGAATTATCTATCGGAATAATACTCTTAAAGATCTATTAACAACAAGTATAGCTACGCCAGAAGAATTAATAATATCTCAGGAAAAATTGCTACAAGAAGCCGTGGATGCACTTCTTGATAATGGAATCTGCGGACAACCAATGAGGGATGATCATAATAGAGTTTACAAGTCGCTTTCAGATGTAATTGAAGGCAAAGAAGGAAGAGTTCGCGAGACTCTGCTTGGTAAACGAGTCGATTATTCAGGGCGGTCCGTGATTGTCGTGGGCCCTTCACTTTCATTACATCGATGTGGATTGCCTCGCGAAATAGCAATAGAACTTTTCCAGGCATTTGTAATTCGTGACCTAATTAGAAAACATCTTGCTTCGAACATAGGAGTTGCTAAGAGTCAAATTCGGAAAAAAAAACCGATTGTATGGGAAATACTTTAGGAAATTGTGGATGACCATCCTGTATTGCTGAATAGAGCGCCTACTCTGCATAGATTAGGCATACAGGCATTCCTCACCGTTTTAGTGGAAAGGCGCGCTATTTGTTTACATCCATTAGTTTGTAAGGGCTTCAATGCAGACTTTGACGGGGATCAAATGGCTGTTCATGTGCCTTTATCTTTGGAGGCTCAAGCAGAGGCGCGTTTACTTATGTTTTCTCATATGAATCTTTTGTCTCCAACTATTGGGGATCCGATTTCGGCACCAACTCAAGATATGCTTAGTGGACTCTATGTCTTAACGAGTGGAAATCGTCGGGGTATTTGTGTAAATAGGTATAATCCATGTAATCGTAGAAACTATCAAAATGAAGATAATAACTATAAGTATACAAAAAAAAGAACCCTTTTTTTGTAATCCCTATGATGCAATTGGAGCTTATCGGAAAAAACGAATCAATTTAGGTAGTCCTTTGTGGCTACGGTGGCGACTAGATCAACGCGTTATTGCTGCAAGAGAAGTTCCCATCGAAATTCACTATGAATCTGTGGGGACCTATTATGAGATTTATGGACACTATCTAATAGTACGAAGTATAAAAAAAGAAATTCTTTATATATATATTCGAACCACTCTTGGTCATATTTCCCTTTATCGAGAAATAGAAGAAGCCATACAGGGGTTTTGGCAGGGCTGTTGTAATTCTATGCTACCAACGGGAATTCGAGTCTCTCCAGGTTAACTAGGACAATATAAATCAGATTTTCACAAGATGCTGGTTAAATACACTCAAAATAAATCATTATTTTGGAATTCAAAAAGATATATCAAAAAATAATAAACATTTCAATAAATTTAAGGAAGATTTAAGTCTTGCCCTTCAAAATGGAGGAGAAATTGATAACAATAGAAAAAGTGAACAACATAATAGAACATAACTCAAAACTACTCTAAACTTTTAATAAAATTTCTAAAAAATTCGATGAGTTATGGGCAACTTCTTTTAGTAGATCATCGAATTTTTTAGGAATTTTATTAAAAGTTTCTAGTAGTTTTGAGTTATGTTCTATTATGTTTTTCATTTTTTCTAACTGAGTAATTTTTTTTCAAACGAATTGTTATCAATTTCTCCTCCTTTTTGAAGGGCAATTAAATCTTTCTTAAATTGATTGAAAGGTTTATTATTTTTTGATATATCTCTAGAAATATCTTTTTGAATTACAAAATAATGATTTATTTTGAGCGTATTTAACCAACATCTTGCGACAATCTGATTTATATTGTTACAAAGGTTAGCTAGGGTTTGAATGCCTACTTTTCCTGAATAAGAAAAAGCATATTTTTTTTTTCTGAGTAGGATCATCAAGATTTTTAAGTCTCAATGATTAACCCTTTTTGTAAATATGAGGAAGGTCTATCTTACTCATTTATTATTTTCGCTTAGTTGGGTGATCGTTAGATTTAAATTATCAACTCTAGAAGACACTTCTTATAACACCCAGAATCTGAAAGACCAAGAAAAGAAAGGAAAAGCTCTAAGTCATGAGTCAACTCGTCGAGTCCAGGGAGGAACTCGACGAGTCAGAGCGGGATCCGGGGTATTGAGTAAGTGACCGACTCGGCGAGTTGGCTAGTGGACTCGGCGAGTCTGGTCTGGACAAGAAAAACCCTAATTCTAGGGGTTGTGCCCTATTTAAAGAACATTACACCCTTTCCCCAGCCTCTTTACTCCCCTTTTGAGATCAAGAAACCCTAAATCGTGAGTGAGAGTCCTTGGAAGCAATTTGGAGCCTAGATAAGTGATTTTGGTGGAAAAGGGCTTGAAGATCAAGAGGCTTGCTGCAAGGGAGTGGTATAGATCCGGGATCTACTTTAGTTGGAGCATATTTTGGAGGTAATAAGTTGTTGCTTTGGCTTTATTGCAATTAGATCTATCTTATGTTTGAGATTTGGGGCATTTTGGGCATGATTGAGATCCATGTCAAGTTAGAGGCCTAGATCTGAGGTTGCTACCTCAGATCTTGTCACACCCCCGAACCAGACGGCGGAAACGTCCGAGGGCTATTGTGACTCAATTGAATACCATCACAATGAATATACATGAAACATAACATCATACATCACCAAGTATTGAAGTATTACAACTGGTAGCGTTTACATTCAGTACATTGATCCATAACATTACATGCCCAAAAGTAAATTGTTCGATACTAATTAAACAAACAGCAAGACATTACTGAGTACATTTTTCCCTTTCGATTTACCTGTTACCTGAGAATACAAGTATTTTGAAAAACGTCAACATATGAAATGTTGGTGAGTTCATAAGTAATGTTTGAAATATAATGTTTTGTATTGTTTTGAAAACCACCAGAAAATTCGATATTTTCTGAAAAGAGCATAGTATAAAAAGTGTGAAGATCCGTAAGTATGCTTGTTTGTTTCTATAAATGTAAAAAAAGGAATTTGTTAAACTTGGTATGCATCTCGTAGGTGTATGAATTGAAAAACCCTAGGAAAACCCGATGTTTTCCTAATACTTTGAATTAAGCATCTTATATTTTGTTATTTTGTTGCGACGTGTGTATTTGATGAGTCCCGGTGACATTGGATTAATTATGGATTGTGAATTGTTATAAACACACATTAATGAAAATGACTAGTTTACAACTATACAATCGATCCCTTAGGCGTCGTTCGTACTGTTCACTTAATCCAACCACCCGACTTCTCATAGCCCCACAACCGAGGAGGAAAAGAGGGTACGAAGCCCTCGATATTTCCATAAGTCGTTCAAGGCTATCGTGAATGCAAAGGGCCCTTAGCCCGACTCGCATTGGTGAATTCTCGACTTCGCTAGCAGTACCAAAGGACCCTTGGGGCCCAACAGCACAAAAGCCGTTGAAAGTCCTTTTACACGGAATTAGCTCATATAAGACCCAACTACATGTAAGCGAGTTTCCTTCGGGCCTAAAGATCATGTCATTGGGCTAGCTAGGCCCAACAAGCACGATTTGAAACTTTCGGGCCCAAAGATGGTGTATCGACGTCTGGTGTATTCCCAAGTGTGTATTGACTTCCCGAAATTTCTGCGTGTGTATTTAAGTAGCGTCGTGTTATTAAGTTCGGATTCGTTATTGATTCGAGACCGAATCAGTTCGTTTGATAACGATTTTGGGTGTTGAAGGTGTATTATATTTCGTCGATAGTCGTGGTACTAGTATTCCATCCTAATAGATTTATTGTTTAAAATCACTAGAATTTTTCTTTTGCAGCCCCTTTCTTTTGGATAAATTTTCAATTTTGGCCCTTTGTATAAAAGAACTTCCGTTTTAGTCCTTAAACCATTTTTCTTGACACTTTAGTATCAAAACTTATTGAAAGGGTATTTTTCAGCTCAAGTTTATTTGAAAAACAGTTTTAGTCCCTCAAGATGAAGTTTTCTCGGCTGAAACCTCAATTTTCGCAATTTTTACATTTTTGGCCCAAAATAGAAATTTTTTGCATCTTTAGTCCCTTTTGAATATGAAAAGTATTTTTAACCCTTGAAATGGACTTGGAGCACTAGTAGTCCTCTGTTTTACAGAAAAATACAGATTCAGCCCCTCTAGTTTGAAAGTCTCGCAATTTGGGCCTTGTTGGGCCGAAAAGTGCATTTTTGGCCCATTAGGTTTAAAAATTTCCATTTTAGTCCTTCAAAAGAGTAATTTTCCAGAAAATACATTTTTGAAACTCTTTTAACTCATCTCAACCATCAGAATTTGTATTTTGACATTTTGGGCCCTTTAACTTTATATTTTTAACATTTAAAGTCCAAAAATGGGATTTTAGCCCAAAGGAGTTCATATTAACCAACTTGGTTATTTTTCTAGAGTTGATTTATATGAAATAATATGATTTATACTTATTTCATTCAACATAATGTATATCTCGGTTTTGAGTTCCTTTTTGACTAGATCCAACACCATAATCACATAAGAACATGTAAATAAACATAGAAATCACACAAAGCATACATACACTCATAGATCTACACATTTGCTTGTATTCTCCCCCAAAAAAAACTTATAAAAACTGAAAAATAGGGGGTATGAAGCTCACCTTGGGTGTGGTTTCGGTTTTGGAGAAGAGATGGAAAGAAATGAGGTGATTTTCGGCCCTAGCAACCTTTCCTTGAAGATCTCGAGTTTAGGAGCTTCTAAGGTGCAAGATCACAAGATTGAATGAATTTAGAAGAGATTTTTACAAAGTGAAGGGAGTTAGATCATAAGTTAGCCATTAACTTACCTTAGATGATGAATCACTTTATGAAGATCCTTAAGCTTCTAGCCAAATTTTCAAGATCTTGGATGGAGAGAGTGGGTGATTCTTGAGTAATTTAGAGAGTGTTTTTGTGAGGTGTGTGTGTGTGTGTGCTCTCGGTTGAAACAAGAAGGGAGGGAAGGAGTGAGAAGCTTGACAAGATTGTTGCATGGAGATATGTGTGTTGCATGGAAAACCTAAGGACAAAAATGAGGTGTCATGAAATAAGTCAACTCTTCCTTTTCTTTTGGGCTTGTCTTGGGCCGAGAATAAAGAGAGGAGAGAAAGGATTTTTGGGCTTTTTGCCACTAAGCCCATATTAGAGTTAGGTTGAATGATTGTTGGCCTTATAAAATATAAGTGTGATTTTTATGCTTTATTAGGCTAGATTAGGTTAATTATGGTCCATAGTAGTTCATATAATTGATTTATTTCATTCTAGGCCCAATATGGCCCAAAATGTTGGAAATAAATGAAAGTGGGTCCAATTAGAGCCCATTTAAGGTTCTAAGCCCAAGATAGCCAAGTTGGAAGCTTATTGGCCCCTTGGGCCCAATAAGGAAGTCCTAGTCCAAAATGGACCTACACAAGAACTTCTAGGGTTTCCAATTACTTGTTGACTATTTGAAATGCTTGTATGGTGTACTTGATTGAAATTTTGTTGCCATGAAGTAAGTATCTTACATGCTCTTAAGTTTTTGATTCAATATTTTACTTGAGTGTTGTGATTACAAGACACAAAATTTCTAGTTGTGACATCTAGACTTGGGATGGTCCAGAAGGTCATAAAGTTTATGTCAATAAGTTATTGGTGAATCCTCTTTGTCTTAAACCCTAGCCCTAGAGTGTTTTTGGCCTTTAGCTCCTTAGTTTCACGTAAAGTTTGCAACTTTACGTGGGGGATAGACTGTTGAAGAGTGGGTCTATGGATTGGAGCCCCTGCATGGCTCGAAAAGCCACTGTATGGATTGAGATCTAAAGAGACTCGGCGAGTCACAGGGGTGTACTCGGCGAGTTTTATAAATATGAGCGTGGACTCGGCGAGTTGGAAGAACGACTCAGCGAGTTTGTTGAAGATTGCCTTGGACTCGGCGAGTTTGGCCGCAAAATCTCAACCTTTTCTGGTTAAGACGCAGATCAGTGAGTTGAGTGGTGACTCAACGAGTTGGACAGGATGGTACTCAGAGATTGTTGAACTCAACGAGTCTTTGGGTGACTCGGCGAGTTGAGTCGTATTTGGTGAGTTTCTGAGCTTAGGGACTCGGCGAGTCTATGAGTTGACTCAGTGAGTCGAGTCAACTGGAAGGTTGACTTTGACCAGGACTTTGACTTTGACCAGAGTTGACTTAGTTTGACTTCTAGAGTTCAGTTTGGAACTAAGTGTTATATTGATAATAGTAGCTCGAGGAGCTAGTGGAGCAGCGGTTGAGAAAGTTGTCGGACAACGGCCAAAGGGTTATCAGCAACGTTCAGCAGTGCAGGTGAGTTTCCCTTTGTGTGAATGGGTCTACCGCCACAATGTCGGCCCATGTAGTTATGAGTAGGAAGACCCGCGAGTTAGCCCTAGGCATAATATTCTAGTATGACATTAGGGACTAAGGTCCAATGTTAGCGGGCGAGTGCCCAAGGAATGGTTTGTATGATAGTTATACTTGTTGTCTGTGTGATACATGTATGTGCCTGGTAGGGAGGTGAGTGTGGGCGAGGTCCTGTATCTCACCAATAGCAGAGTGTGGACGGTGTTCCATACCTCATTATTAGTAGAGCAGGGGCGAGGCCCAAGTGAGGAAAAGAGTGAGTGTGGGCTGGGCCTGTATCTCACTGTCAGTAGGGGCGTGGACGGGGTTCCATGATTCTTCAGTAGTAGGACAGGGGCGAGGCCCAAGATAGGCGAGGCCTTAGTACAGTAATCCAGTAGAGTATGTTAGTTATGTGTTGTGATATGATTGTATGTTAGTATATGTTAGCGGGTGGGGCCCGGAGACAGGCGGGGCCTAAGGAAAACAGATCTGTACGCCAAGCGGGGCTCGAAGCCAGGCGGGGCCTGGTAATGGACGGGGTCTGATAGCGGGCGAGACCCAATGCAGCGGACTGGAGCCTAGTATGTGGTTATGTGCACAATGTTATGTATGTCATGTATGGATCAGTAGATATGTGTGGTATGTGGTAGGATAGGGAAACTCACTAAGCTTCATGCTTACGGTTTTCAGTTTTGGTTTCAGGTATTTAGTTTTCAGAAGAGGAGCTCGGGAGGGTTGTAGTGCACACACCATGACAAGTTAGCCTGGGATGTTTACTCTGATAATTAAGCAAGTGTTTTGGAAATTAAACTATAATTTGTCATATAAACCCTTTTTGTATGTTTGAATGACTTAACATTATGAATTAGTAATGTTTTAAAAGAAATTTTTGGACTCGAAATTTGGGATGTTACACTTCTTATGCTTTTGAGTATATCACTTGGAGTAGGTTCTAGGGATTTGGATATATCACCTATATGATGAGAATCTATTGAGATTCTAGGTGGTAGCTTTTCTCCTAAATCTTTTTGTCTTTTTTTTTTTGCTATGTTTAAAGCCCAAGAGCTATCTTGAGGATCTATGTCACAAAGTTGTTTATCTTTGACATGTCTTATTTATGATAATATGTAACACCCCAAATTTCAAATATAAATATAACTTAACATAGTCCCAAAACTTCCAAAAATCAAGATTCAAATACTAAAGTAATTATTAATAATAATAGCGGAAGCAATTAGAAATTTAATTAAACACTTGGTGCGCCACGTCTTCCTCAAAACTTGTCGCCTTCTTCAAGTCTGAACCTTATCCTTTCCATTCCCGCTGCCACTTGCTACGTAATTTCTTGGATTGCGTGCATTTAAAGATTCTAATGGGTAAGCCTAGGCCCTAGTGAATTCGTGGTTTTCATGCATATTGACGTCAATAAAATAAAAATAATGCAACAATTTATCAATATAAATCTTTTCATTTCTTTCCACCCTTGGTGACACATTAGGGAACTACTGTCACTTTCAGGGAACGAGTCCCTCCGCCGGGCACAACAAATATGCTTACGGCTAGATAAACAGAGCGTAAGCTCTCCGCCGCGTACTAACACCTCGTACGACGACTAATAATAAGACCGTGTAAATACACCTGTTCCCTATATGTCACCCACCATTTTCACCCTTTTATATGAAATAATTCACAAAATTTCACACAAATATTCATAGCAATAACAACAGTAGCATATAATTGCAAATAATTTAGAATCAACTTTTCATGCAAACAACCACAAAATTCACACGAAACTCACCTTATTGGCTGTTAGGACTTAACCGGAGCTTGCCGCGCCACTCACACCCTACATTCCACCAACAAATATTTTCTAAGACTATAATCCTATCAAACATCCCATGCTTCCATTTTGGTTCAACCATCAACATCATTCGACCATCGTTAATTATGACACGCGTAATAACTCTTTTAGAAGATTATAATACTTCCCGTTAAAAATGCTCTAGAATAATAAATAATCAATAATTAAATAAGTGAGTGACGTTAAAATACTTGAAGGGATTATTTGTAATATCCGAAATTATTTTGAACTATATTATACCAAAGTGTAGGGCTAAAACCGAACTATGTTAAATCCTACAACTTCAAAAGAATTGGTAAGTTTATAAAACTCAGGGGTTCTATCTGAAAATTTCAGCTTCCTATATGATAGTGTCAAATAAATAGTTTTAAAAGTTGAGGGGCTAATACTGTATTTTCATATTTGAAAAGAAAATGGCATATACATCGATTTGCAAACAGGTAATAAAAAAAATGTACAGTTTGCTTCGCTATAATCACCATTTTTTTTCTAACCACATGAAAAAGTAAACAAATTATCAATAATATTAAACTCTTTTTTATTTCTAAAAGCTACAGCACACGTTGACCCTCCATACCCGAACTAGCTTTCTTCCTCACCCGACACTCTTGTTTTCTTCCTTTTCTGCCATTTTTATTAAACTGGAAAGCTTTGAAAAATATTGTAAAATTTAATTGTAAAATCACCATTAAGCATCTCCACTTCTTGTTATCAATAAAATTTAACAAATAAACTCACAATCATACAAATTTCAGGGTTCATTATACCAAAAGTTTCATTCCTAAGATTTTTATCAAATTGCTATTGGTTTGATCGAATTGAGACTGTAGGTTGAACCAAAATACGTTTACCATGCATATACATCAATCTAAGCTATTATATTAAGCTTAATTCGAATAATCATACCTTAATTTCTAAGAAAACTCTGAAATCCTTCACAACCTTCTACCTCCGATTTCTTCCTCGATTCTTCACCCTTTTTCGAAATTCCAATGGGGTTTCCAATTGATTTCTCAAGCTATATATATCACCTAAGTCTACAACTGGTGCAGCCCTTTCATTTGCTCAAATTTACAGCCCTAATGAAGATGACGGTTTTTGCCATTAATCCCCATAATTCTCCACTAATTACCTCATTATTCCTTGAATTTAATCCTTTTATTATGATGATATAATCTAATTACATATATATTTCTACATCTTAAATTTAAGTTATCACAAACTTCCCTCCTTAAAGGAATTTCGTCCTCGGAATTTGAATTAAGCAAACAAATGAGGGTATTTAGTTTTCATATCTCGCTTGGTCTCCCATGTTGCATCCGAACCTTTATGATACTTCCACTGAACTTTCACCAGTGGTATCTCCACATTCCTTAACTTTCTGACCTTTCGATCTATAATCGCAACGGGTTCTTCTGTATATCGTAGCTTCTCATCAACCTTAATTTCTTGAAGTGGCACTTCCATGGCGGTATCCGCTAGACACTTCTTTAGATTAGAGACATGGAATGTGCTATGAATGCCCTGCATTTCCCTTGGTAGCTCCAATCGATAGGCTACCTGTCCAACTCGTTCCTTAATTATAAAGGGTCCAACGTAGCGAGGACTTAACTTCCCCCGCTTACCAAAACGAACAATGCCCTTCCATGGGGACACCTTTAACATAACTTTATCACCGACCTGAAACATTATTGGCTTTCTCCGCTTATCTGCATAACTTTTCTGCCGATCCTGAGCAACCTTAATGTTATCCCTAATCACCTGGATTTTGTCGGTAGTTTGCTGAACAAGTTCAGGTCCAGCCAACTGTTTCTCCCCCACCTCATTCCAACATAATGGAGTTCTACACTTCCTGCCATATAGAGTCTCATATGGTGCGACTTTTATACTTGCATGATAGCTGTTGTTGTAGGCAAACTCAATTAACGGAAAATGAGTTTCCCACGACCCTCCAAAATCAATAACACAAGACCTTAACATGTCTTCCAAGGTCTGTATTGTCCGTTCACTTTGGCCATCTGTTTGCGGGTGGTATGTCGTGCTCAATTTTACTCGAGTACCCATTTCTCGTTGGAAGCTACCCCAAAATGTCGACGTAAAACGACTATCCCGATCCGAAATAATAGATAATGGAACTCCATGCAGTTTCACTATCTCGTCAACGTATAATTTAGCTAGCCTTTCTAACGGGTACGTCTCCTTAATCGGAAGGAAGTGTGCCGATTTGGTTAATCTATCCACAACTACCCAAATCGCGTCATAACCTTTTGGTGTCTTTGGTAACTTAGTCACAAAGTCCATTGTGATGTGATCCCATTTCCACACTGGAATCTCCATTGACTGTAACTGACCGTATGGCCTTTGGTGTTCAGCCTTCACCTTCAAGCACGTCAAACACCTTTCAACAAAATAGGCTATATCCTTTTTCATACCAGGCCACCAGTAAGATTTTCGTAAGTCTTGATACATCTTGTTTGTTCCCGGATGGATTGAGTACTTTGACATGTGCGCTTCCTTGAGAAGTAAGTTACGCACTTCACCCACTCGTGGTACCCAAACCCTTCCTTGGAAACACTTCAAGCCACGACTATCCTTTTCCAATGATTGTATTACTCCCGCCACCCTTTCACTTTTCCATTTCTCTTCCTTCGAGGCCTCCTCTTGATTCTTTATCAAATCATCTAGTAAGCTGGTGGTTATGCTAATCTTCATCATTCGAATCTTAGGTGGTTCTCTTCTTTCCTTACGACTTAGTGCATCAGCTACCACATTTGCCTTCCCCGGATGATATAATATCTCACAGTCGTAATCTTTTAATAGTTCCATCCACCGTTGCTGTCTCATGTTCAGATCTTTCTGATCGAACAGGTATTTCAAACTCTTGTGATCAGTGAAGATCTGACACCTTGTCCCATACAAATAGTGTCTCCAAATCTTTAAAGCGAACACTACTGCAGCCAACTCCATATCATGTGTTGGGTATTTACGCTCGTGAACCTTTAACTGTCGTGAGGCATAAGCAATCACCTTACCGTTTTGCATCAAAACACACCCCAAACCTAACTTGGATGCATCACTATAAACAACAAAGCCATCATTGCCTTCTGGTAAAGATAATACTAGTGCACTGCTAAGCTTTTCCTTTAAGACGTTAAAGGCATTATCTTGCTCTGGCTTCCATTCGAACTTCACATTTTTCCTTGTCAGGGTAGTTAGCGGTGCAGCTATGCGCGAGAAGTCTTGTATAAACCGTCTATAGTATCCTGCCAACCCAAGAAAACTTCGAACTTCTAATGGGGTCCTTGGTGGTTCCCACTTTTCAATCGCCTCAATCTTTGCTGGGTCCACCTTGATACCTTGTTCGTTTACAACATGTCCCAAAAACTGGACTTCCCGAAGCCAAAACTCGCACTTCGAAAATTTGGCAAATAATTTTTCTTTCCTCAATAAACTAAGTGTTAGCCGCAGATGTTGCTCATGGTCTGCCTTACTTTTAGAGTATATCAATATGTCATCGATAAAGACGATTACAAACTTGTCTAGGTATGGCTTGCACACCTGGTTCATCAGATCCATGAATGCAGCTGGTGCATTGGTCAAACCAAATGGCATTACTAAAAACTCGAAATGACCATACCTAGTTCGAAAGGCTGTTTTCGACACATCTTCTTCTCTGACTTTCAGCTGGTGATACCCTGACCGTAAATCGATCTTTGAGAAGTAACTTGCCCCCTGGAGTTGATCGAATAGGTCATCAATTCTCGGTAATGGATACCGGTTCTTTATAGTCACCTTGTTTAACTCCCTGTAGTCAATGCACATTCGCATTGTCCCATCCTTCTTCTTGACGAATAGTACTGGTGCACCCCACGGTGAGGTACTGGGCCGAATAAAACCCTTGCCGAGCAAATCTTGCAACTGAGTCATCAACTCCTTCATTTCGGTTGGTGCTAACCGATAGGGCGCACGAGCTATCGGTGCTACTCCTGGGGTAAGATCGATTCGAAACTCCACTTGCCTATCCGGTGGCAAGCTAGTTAGGTCATCAGGGAACACATCTTGGAACTCGCGTACAACTGGTATATGTGTTATTCCAGGCTTGTCCTTCTTAGAATCGAGAACATATGCCCAATAACTTTGACACCCTTTCTTTAGATAACGAGTTGCCTTAGTCACTGATATCAAAATAGAGTCCTTAATTCGCCGATCACCGTAAATTTTTACCATTCCTTTTTCTGGCATCCAAACTTGAACAATCCTATTTTCACAATCTATAATCGCTTGGTTTTTTGACAACCAATCCATCCCTATAACAATATCAAAATCACCTAGGGCTATAGGTAATAATTTTAATGGTAGCACACTACCTTCGATTTTGATAGAGCAATCATCATATTCCTCTCTTACTACTACCCAATGATCGTCAGCAGTTTCAATTTCTAAGGCATGTTCTAGAGTCTTTGCATTTCTACCCAGGTTTTTGCAAAAAGTAGAAGACACAAAAGATCTATTTGCACCAGAATCAAATAACACCCTAGCATGAACTGAGTTTACTAGGAAAGTACCTGTCACCACATCCGGGGTCTCCTGAGCCGTCATGCGAAAAGCTCTAGCTTTTGTTCTACCAGTGTCAGCCTTTTTATCCGTCGACCGATTGTCTGTTATCCTGCCTTGATTGTTGTTACCTTTACTCTGAGGACATTCCGACTTAATGTGGTTAGGGGAACCACACCCGTAACATACCCTTCCTGTCTTACATTCTATGGCTATGTGCCCTGGCTTACCACACTTGTAGCAAACTTTCTGATTCATGTTACACCCCCCCTTATGATAACGGTTACATTTCGGACATTGCTTTACTCCAGAGCTTTGATCAACCTTACGTTCTTGCCCTGAAGTCTTGCCTTTCTTCGAATCATTATTTGTACCCTCCCATTTTCTTTTCCCCAAAGCCCTGTCTTCACCTTGACGATTCTTCTCACGTTCACGACCTTCTGCAGCATCAACAGCAGACTGGAAAGTACCCGGTTTCTGAATTTGCACAAATTCACGGATAGCTGTTCTCAATCCCCAAATATAGCATTCCACCCTTCTTTCTTCCGTAGATACGTAAAATTCGGCAAACCTAGCCTTCTCCGTGAGCTTTGTGGTGTACTCCCTCACAGTCATATTCCCCTGCTCCAACCTTAAAAATTCTTCCTCCAACTGTTTAACCGCTGTACGAGGGCAAAATTTTTCTTTAAAAATTCTTAGGAAATCATCCCATGACATATTCTTGGCTGCCTCATGCCCCCTAACCTCCTTCACCATGCCCCACCAATGTATTGCCTCCCCTTTTAGCATTGTCGCAGCATAAATCACCTTGTCCTCATCCGCACACTTGCTAGTATCGAATGTTCCCTCAATCTCCATGATCCATGTTGATGACAAAACGGGATCAATCTCTCCGTTAAAAATGGGTGGCTTGCAGTTCATGAACGTCTTGTAACTACAACCCCGCCGATCGTGGTTGCCATGATGCCTTGTGGGTTGTGCAATACTTGGTTTACGACTCATATTTGGTGTACTGTAATCGTAGTCCTCTTCACCTCCACCCAAGTTACCTTCATACTCACCCATTATTGCTTCTCGTGCCTGAGCAATTACATCCGGTAAGGTGTCTCGAATTGCTCGAGCAATCTCATCAGCCAACTCCTCTCTAGTGATCGTGTTTGCCGCACGACCCCTTCCACGACCTCGACCTCGACCGCGGTGGGATCCAGAGCTACCATGGGCCGATTGTACAGGTATCGGTGCTGTAACAACACCTCGGCCTCTTCCTTTACCCCTTCCTCTTCCTTGGCCCCGTCCACGACTAGCATTCGGGTTCAGTGGGGTTTCTGGAACATCTCCTGGTGCTCTAACATAAGCTCCAATTGGGATGCGCTCTTCCTCCGGAGTGACCCTAGTGAACCTCCCAGATCTTCGTGAAGACATATCAACTACATATTTATGTTTATAACACAATAAGTATAACAAACATAAATTTTATTCCAAAAACTTCAAAAATAGGCATACGTCTTGTTCACATCAAGTCACTCAAGCCAACAACCAAGAGAAATAATAAAAAAAAAAGAAACAAAAAAGACAAATCATTGCACTCCTACTTTCTAATTTTTAAAAACGATGTCATCATATTTCAATATTCTCTTTCCCTCCTTCAAGTACTTCCTTATCTTTTTAGCTTTTCGATCTCCGGGACCACTTTGAATGACCAACACCTCGGCCTGAGGTGGCTCTCTTCCAACCACCTTATCTAGGAATCCGTAAGTCGTGGCCTTGGCTTGTTTTGCCCAAGCCACAAACCCTTCCCACAACTTAGTGATAGTCAGTTTCCTTAGCTCTGACACCTCCTGTTCCAACCTTTGTATCTTGCGTTTACTTTTCATAGCAGCATCAACCCTTATTTGGTTCTCCTGTACGAGCCTTGACCTATGTTCATCTATCTCTTCAATCTTTCTTTTTAAACTGTGAATCTCGAGCTGTGTCTGTGGCATTTCATCTTTATAAAGTCGCTCCCAGTAGGTACCAGGACTAGTTGGCGTGTACTCCACATAAGGCATATGGAACGTTTCGTATCTTTGCTCCGCATGGTACTCCACGTGATTTCCCTCGGATTCCTCCTCGGGGTCTTCTTCGGGCTCCTCCTCAGGATCTTCTTCGGGCTCCTCCTCAGGATCTTCTTCGGGCTCCACCTCGGATTCCACATCCTCGTCTTCTTCATCCCGTTCAGAGAGGCTGAGTGGGGTCGTTGGTTCCAGATTGCCTTCCGAGTCAGAGAGCTCTGACTCGGCCTTCAACTTCTCGTGGGGAAGTAACCCACTAGTACCCTCAACTGACACCCCACCATCGA
Organism: Lactuca sativa; assembly: GCF_002870075.4. Taxonomy (NCBI): domain Eukaryota; kingdom Viridiplantae; phylum Streptophyta; class Magnoliopsida; order Asterales; family Asteraceae; genus Lactuca; species Lactuca sativa. The sequence continues at coordinate 303,877,630 of NC_056627.2, read as the reverse complement.
CGATTGCCTTTCCATGATCCATAGTACCTACAAACGAGACGCATTCCAGATTAGGCGATGTACCGCTCCTCCCGTTTAAGCTTAGGCGTTTAAACAACGACTAATCTGCTTAAACCACGCTCTGATACCAACTTGTAACACCCCAAATTTCAAATATAAATATAACTTAACATATTCCCAAAACTTCCAAAAATCAAGATTCAAATACTAAAGTAATTATTAATAATAATAGCGAAAGCAATTAGAAATTTAATTAAACACTTGGTGCGCCACGTCTTCCTCAAAACTTGTCGCCTTCTTCAAGTCTGAACCTTATCCTTTCCATTCCCGCTGCCACTTGCTACGTAATTTCCTGGGTTGCGTGCATTTAAAGATTCTAATGGGTAAGCCTAGGGCCTAGTGAGTTCGTGGTTTTCATGCATATTGACGTCAATAAAATAAAAATAATGCAACAATTTATCAATATAAATCTTTTCATTTCTTTCCACCCTTGGTGACACATTAGGGAACTACTGTCACTTTCAGGGAACGAGTCCCTCCGCCGGGCACAACAAATATGCTTACGTCTAGATAAACAGAGCGTAAGCTCTCCGCCGCGTACTAACACCTCGTACGACGACTAATAATAAGACCGTGTAAATACACCTGTTCCCTATATGTCACCCACCATTTTCACCCTTTTATATGAAATAATTCACAAAATTTCACACAAATATCCATAGCAATAACAACAGTAGCATATAATTGCAAATAATTTAGAATCAACTTTTCATGCAAACAACCACAAAATTCACACGAAACTCACCTTATTGGCTGTTAGGACTTAACCGGAGCTTGCCGCGCCACTCACACCCTACATTCCACCAACAAATATTTTCTAAGACTATAATCCTATCAAACATCCCATGCTTCCATTTTGGTTCAACCATCAACATCATTCGACCATCGTTAATTATGACACGCGTAATAACTCTTTTAGAAGATTATAATACTTCCCGTTAAAAATGCTCTAGAATAATAAATAATCAATAATTAAATAAGTGAGTGACGTTAAAATACTTGAAGGGATTATTTGTAATATCCGAAATTATTTTGAACTATATTATACCAAAGTGTAGGGCTAAAACCGAACTATGTTAAATCCTACAACTTCAAAAGAATTGGTAAGTTTATAAAACTCAGGGGTTCTATCTGAAAATTCCAGCTTCCTATATGATAGTGTAAAATAAATAGTTTTAAAAGTTGAGGGGCTAATACTGTATTTTCATATTTGAAAAGAAAATGGCATATACATCGATTTGCAAACAGGTAATAAAAAAAATGTACAGTTTGCTTCGCTGTAATCACAATTTTTTTTCTAACCACATGAAAAAGTAAACAAATTATCAATAATATTAAACTCTTTTTTATTTCTAAAAGCTACGGCACACGTTGACCCTCCATACCCGAACTAGCTTTCTTCCTCACCCGACACTCTTGTTTTCTTCCTTTTCTGCCATTTTTATTAAACTGGAAAGCTTTGAAAAATCTTGTAAAATTTAATTGTAAAATCACCATTAAGCATCTCCACTTCTTGTTATCAATAAAATTTAACAAATAAACTCACAATCATACAAATTTCAGGGTTCATTATACCAAAAGTTTCATTCCTAAGATTTTTATCAAATTGCTATTGGTTTGATCGAATTGAGACTGTAGGTTGAACCAAAATACGTTTACCATGCATATACATCAATCTAAGCTATTATATTAAGCTTAATTCGAATAATCATACCTTAATTTCTAAGAAAACTCTGAAATCCTTCACAACCTTCTACCTCCGATTTCTTCCTCGATTCTTCACCCTTTTCGAAATTCCAATGGGGTTTCCAATTGATTTCTCAAGCTATATATATCACCTAAGTCTACAACTGGTGCAGCCCTTTCATTTGCTCAAATTTACAGCCCTAATGAAGATGACGGTTTTTGCCATTAATCCCCATAATTCTCCACTAATTACCTCATTATTCCTTGAATTTAATCCTTTTATTATGATGATATAATCTAATTACATATATATTTCTACATCTTAAATTTAAGTTATCACATAATACATCTTCAAGTTTTATGTATTCTTCTTTTTTATAATCTACGCTATGATGACTATTTGTTAATGCATATCCTATGAGGTAGGTTATTGTGAAGGGTTTATCTCCTGGATTCATGAGATCACTTCTTTCAAAGTGATGAATAAAAGATAAAACCTTATTTAATTTTGTTGATTTTAGATCTAAGGCAAATTTAGGATAAACTGAAAACATGATTTTTGGTAAGCTAGATTTCCTCAGGCTACACCAAGAATACAATCTTGTCGATGCTTAATTCTATCATCAATCAAGGCCATTTATATTGGAGAATGAATTCCTTCTTGAAATTGAGATGTGATTGGAATTTTTACTGCTCCGATGTGGACCATTCTAATTTTAGATCTTATTTATGTAGGAATATCTTTTAGGTTACAATTTATTTGTTCTTTGGTTAATAGTGGTAGATAAACAGATAATGTAGTATATTTTATGTCGACATAAATTTCTTTTGTACTAATGAAGTAAAATATTTCATTTTTCTTTTTAACGTATTCAAAATATTAAATCTTGAATGAACGTTTCTGAATATATTTTCTTTCTTTATTTTAAGATCTGTTATCTCAATTTTTTGAAAGAAGTTCTTGTTTAATCATTAGTCTTCCTTGAAAACCATCTTCATTTTCAACGAAGCTTAACGAATGATCTGAAAGGTTGCTCTTCAGAATCTCCTGTACCTTTATTTTTTAAGGATAAATCCATAACAAGGATCTGAAGGTTGTTCGCCAGAATTAAAATCTTTATCAACAAGGTTTTCAGTTTTTCAGCAGATGACAAAATCTTTGGTAATGAATATGATGCCAATGAGAAGACCTTAATCTATAGCAAGTATAACAAAGAGATTTCTCCGGCCGATGAACAACTGTGCTTAGCCTTCCAAAACTGTGCTTAGACTTGCGGATTAGGTCGTACGCAACGCGTACTTATGAGTACGTGCAGCGTACTCATGCAGAATGCATGATCGCGAATAGCCAACTAGTATGTTGGGCATACGTGTGGTACGCCTGGCGTACTAGCCCATACTCCAAACCCTAATTCCATGGGTTGCTCCCTATATAAAGAACATTAAGTCCTCTTTTGCTTACCCTTATCATCCTCCAAACCTTCCCTAAACCCTAATCCTAAGTTTAGGTGATTGTGTGAGCCTTGCAAGTTCATTTAGGTGTTTTTGGTGCTTTTAGTTAAAGAAGGATACTAGAGAAAAAGGAGTGGGTGTTAGCAAGCTTGTAGATCCAGAAAACTTCCCTCCCTATGCATCATTTTCATGTATAAAGTTTGTATCTTGGAAAGCATTTCATTAGATCTCCATGTTCGAATTTTTAATAGTATTGTCCCCAAAGATTAGACCTTTATGAGTTTGGGGGTACTCCAGGGGTTTATAGATGTTCTTTCATGTATTATGGGACTTGTGGATTCACAAAAATGGTTCCTTGATCATTCCTTTTGGTTCATGCATGAATAAAGTAGCTTAGAGTGCATTAGAAGCTGAAGATTTTTATATTGAGTCCTCCCTAACCATGAAAAGGCAAGGTTTTGAAAACCAGACAGGAGACTGAACCGATCGTCTTACCGGTTCGATGGTTCAGGTGGTCCAACCGGTCGGACCGGTCTCAAAAACCGGAAAAACCGGATGATGCATAATTATATTTAATTATATAAAAAATACAAAAAATGAAAAAAAAATAAATATTTTTTAAAATTTCCGGTTTTGACCGGTTTTACCGGTTCAACTGGACCGGTTTTTATTGGTTCACATGAATACCGGTTTTTTAGCATTAAAGAACCGGATCCGCGACCGGTTCCCGGTTGAACCGGTCGAACCGGCCGGTCCGGTCCGGTTTTCAAAACATGGTGAAAAGGCTTAAAGCCAACAACTTTATGGATTAAGACATCGTACATTGGTCAGATATGTGGTTGGGTTGGTTGTCTTAATGGATTAAGACACTAACTTAGTGGAAATAGAGGCAAACGGAGTACGTCGGACTTACTATTGGCTACGCACAACGTAGCTTAATACTTCCCTGATGAAAGCTGGCCCTGTTGTACACCCTACGTAAAGATTGGTACACTCAGCGTACTCGCTGAGCGTTGGCTTTCGTTGGCTTTGACCTTTGGTCAATATTTAGGGTTTTTAGACCATGTGAAGGGTAAAATGGTCCTTTTACCCTTAGAAGGATTAGCCATGGGATTTGGATTTGCAAGTGAGTTTTTGGACCTTAATTATTAATTAGAGTTAATTATTTTGTTATCTAGGCGGAGTGTAGATCCGAAAGTTCAGGTGCTAGATTTTCGTGTCGTAGTATCTGGTGAGTCTCCTCACTTACTCTTACCTGGGTGTTAGGATAGCTGTACTTATGATAACCAACATGGTCTAGCTATTATGGTTATGTTATGCTATTTATATGTGACTGGGCCTGCTGATGCCTGATAGCTAACAGGGTTGCTGATAACCCATCAGGCGTGTTGTTAGCTCATTGGGACTGTTAATAGTCCTCAAGGTTGCTGATAACCCATAATTGTATATATATATATATATATATATATATATATATATATATATATATATATATATATATGTATATATATATGTTGTGTTGTATGTGGTATCTTGGGGAACACGCTAAGCTTCGTTGTCACGTCCCATTTTCACAACAAAAAATTTTCATTTTTATTTAAGGAAATCCTCCAAATTAGAAAACAAATATTGAGAAAAGGTTTATTCCAAATACATTTATAATAATTTTAGAGTAATATTTAAAACGCGAAGTCTTCATTGCTGTTGATGAATGTGTACATTCACGCCTTCGTCTTCCTGAGAAAACTGATGATACTTGTAACAATAAGCAACTGGGAAAGCACGGAGTTTAGTGAGTTTCTCCCAAAATATCCCATACGATAAAACATACAATCATGCATGTCGGGTCCAATCGACCATCGGGTTGGAATACCCCAGACCTAGTCAACCTCTGGTCTAGTCATCATTAGGATGGAATACCCCAGGTTGGAATGCCAATATACAAGCTTAGTGAGGCCGCTGATGAATGTGTATAATCATCCTCTAACTTACCCTATATTTCACTATAAATGGCCATTACGTGAAAGTTGATTTACAAGAATCACACCCAATGCTTATAGTTTTGTCAGTTTGAAGTGACAACATATTAGAATGTTTTACTAGATGAGAAATATTGTATAATGTTCGACTTAATTCATATATTCCACCGAATGCACCACTTAATAATTATAATATTCATGTAGTTGATGTCCTTGGTAATTAATAATATTAAAATTTGATAGTATTTGACAAAATAACTGTAAATGAAACTTGTTATTTTTATTTATTATTGTTATGAAAAAAATATGATATTATGTTTTTAATTATTCGTGTTTTGTTGTTTATTCTTTAAGGTTAAATGAAAGAATTTGGACAAATCTCTATTCATGTTTGTTAGATTCATCTTAAAATACGACTGTTAAAGACAATTTTAAAATTGAAATATTATATAAAAATCCCTATAATAAAATTGAGACATTATACAAAATAAAAATGATTGTGTAATTATATAAAATAAACTTGATTATGTAAGTATACAAAATAAAATTGAGATATTATATCACAATTCCTATAATAAAATATTTAATATGATGGTTATAAATAAAAATTTTAATAATTTCGTATATCTTTAGACCAATACTGTGAAAATTTAATATGTTATGATTAGGGTTTACTCAAAGTCAAAGTGGTTTTAAATTAGGTATCTTTAGATTCGCCTTAAAAACCATGAAAGAAGTAGAATCGTTAGTTGGATACGCGAAATAAGGAAATAAAATATATTACCGTTGCCCACATAAACCGCCTTTAGAAACCTACATATATCAGTAATCAATCTGCACTCCCTTCGATCGTTCTTCTCCAACAGCATTAGCAAGCTACCCATGATAAGTCTCTTCAAGTACCCATGTATGTCTGTATTTTGCATCTTTTAATTTTCTCTTCTGTCGATTGTCTTGTTCTTGATTCTTCTTTGACAGATTTTTTCCGAGGGTTTTCATTTTGAAAGGCTAACAGTTTCTTATACAGTTTTTTCCTACTTGAAAATTGGGGGTTTTTCCACTTCTTGGTTATCGATCAGTTTCTTGTTTTTCATCATGTTCTTCATTTTATGAACAGATAATCTTTAGAATCTTTTGGTTTTGTTTATTTGAAATAGTTTTTGATAGTCGATTGATCCTGCTCTTTAATCTTCTTAAGTTCATTGTTTGGGTTTCTTGGTCAATCATTAAGAACAAGAAGATAGAATGAATCAGAATAAATTTTTTGGGGGTTTTCCCCTTCTATCGTAGGGAGGGTTTGATGAATATGTCTGAAAATAGTTGAGAGATGTGTCTTGTTTCGTAATGCTTTGTTAGATGGGTTATCTGTTCCATATAAATACAATTTTTGAAATTGTTCATCTACAAGCGTGTTTTCTTTCTAGGTTTCTCTAGTTTATGTGCTTAATAAAGGGATATCACATATATAACAGTTATTTTTCTTCAATGATATAGGTTCAGTGATTATCTCCACTAACCTGTTTATTTTGTGGATATTATATATATACCTTACAGGAGACAGATTGGAGGCTGACTAATGATGATGATTTTGATGTATCTTTGTTTCCATATTGGTCTTTATGTGCATGTTTTCTCTCTTTTATTGCAGTGTAATGATTCTGTTCTTGAAATCTGAGATTATTAACAACCTTTTGATTGTGAATCTTAAGATCATCTCATTGAGTCATATTTTGTCTCTATTTTTACATGTTTCAGATCTAGATTATCTGTTTATAACAGTGTGTAATGAAGTCTAAATTATTAACTACTGATTTGAACTTAACTTCACTTTCTTTTCCCTTATTATGCAAGCTTTTGTGTGGTGACCTTTTTATAGTTTCCAGTTAAATGTTTTTCCTTTTCGAGTTCTTTCTGTGTTGCTCATATATGTTTGTAGACTATTTTCATGTGTTTAGGTTATTAATTATCTTTATTTTGTTGGCTAAGCTTTTAATGTATTCTGTTGTTGTTTAAAAGATAAAGGGACATCAGTGTCACTTGTAGTTTTTACTAGTTTCCAGTTAAATGCTTATATGAATCATGAGTAGTGTGGTCAGGAATTTCTTTCTTTGATGCTATGGTTTTTTTTCCAACTGATTGTGTGTTCTACACTATTTAATTAGTACCATATTCATGCTATGGAATGTATATTTAGTGTTTCTTTTTGGCTTAATGGGTTAAGCACTTAATCTGGAGAGCTATATGACTGTTTCTATTTTGAATCTTATGATGACTAAATGTTTTTTACTCATATTTAGTTCTCATCAAGTCTTCATTCAGACCCTCGATTCATAGCAGTGAGTGTAGATTGTGTGCCTTTTGAATATTAATATTAAGAGCATCACATTCTTTTTCTACAGTTCCTATGGTGGCAACAAATGCATGTATGGATCCAAAGATTCAATTCTTTGTTTATCATATGTTGTTTTTCATCTGTCACTTGTCTTGTTCTTGGTTCTTCTTTGATGGGTTTATTTGAAGGGTTTTGATTTTTGAATGACAGAGGTTCCTTATACAATTCTTTCCAACTTGAAAATTAAGGTCATTGAGTTTCTTGGTTATCGGGTTCTTTTTTTTTTCGTCATGTTCTTCATTTTATACAGAGATATCAGTATGGCTTATATAACAAATATTTTTCTTTAATGATTATCTCCATTAACTTGTTTATTTTGTGGATATATACCTTACAGGATAACTAATGATGATGATTTTGAAGTATCATCTTTTCTATAATGGTCTTTATGTGTTTCCTTTTTTATTTTTTTGGTTTCTGGTTGAAAGTTGGGGAGTTCTCTTCCATTTTGGTGAGATGTTTTCTCAATGTGGATATTCCATTCAAGTAGGTGTCTGATTTCAGCTCTTTCTTTCTCTCTTTTATTGCAGTGCAATGATCCTGTTCTTAGAATCTAAGATCCTCTCATCTTTTTTTTTTTCTTTTTTTTTTTCTATAGTTGCTATGATGACACCAAATGTACATCTGTTTACTTAGATTCAGTTCTTTTCAATTCTTGCATGCTGGTAAATTACAATTGAGTTAGGTTGTCCTTTCTTATTAGTAAGTAACCTTTTGATTTGACCTTAAATTCACTTGTTTCCCTTCTTTTTTGGGTCTCTTTATAAGGTTTTATGTGCTCACCTTTTTTTTTTTTTTTTGCAGTTGCTATAGAGGCCCCACCCAAAGTCAATGGATGTTTACTCAGAATCCATTCCTGTGATGGTGGTAAATTGCAATTAATTAAGCTTGTTTGCCTTTTCTTATTCACCTTCATATTCATACTCCTAGGCATCCTTCATATTCACAACATTCTGTGCTTGAAATCTATATCATCGACCTTTTGTTTGTAAATCTAAAGATTGATTATGTTCTTGTCAACTCTTGCACAGTGGTAAATTTCATTTTAGCTGGTTTGTCTTTTCTTTTTCACCTGAACTTTTTTTCACTTACTTAATGCACACATATTTACTCTGATTTGGTTCTTGTCAACTCATACATGATGTTAAATTGCAACTGAGATATCCCTTAAATCCATGTAAAATGACTATTTCACCCACATTTTTGTATTTTTACTAATTCTTCTGTACATGAACTCACAACAATGAACTTTGAATCAAATGGTCTTTTCTATCTTGCTCCTATTTGTTGGTTGAATCTTTCTAATCTCTAATGGTATGGGCTTTCCAGGCTATTTGCAGGAAGGACATTATGTTCAAAACAACTCGACTAATAGCCTGAATATGATGTCCCTCTTGTAGACTATTTTCATGTGTTTAGGTACCACTTTCAGGTATATATTATTCATCTTTTTATTTTGTTGGCTAAACTTTTAATTAATGTATGTATTCTGTTGTGGTTTGAAAGATAAAGGGATATATCAGTGTCACTTATATGAGTTTTACTTCTGTTCATAAATATTAATTCTCTGATTTGTAGTTTTTACTGTAATGAGGAAAAGTTCAACTCTGTCTAATTGTTCTGGTTTTCCTCGATGAGAAATGAAGGAGCTTTTTACATTGTTTAATTAAAAATGATATCATTAACCTTTTCCTTTTGATATTAATATTAAGATCATCTCATCTTTTTTCTACAGTTGTGATGATGCATGGTGACACAAAATGCATGTACGTTTACTCACTCAGATTCAGTTCTTGTCAACTCCTGTACGTTGCTAAGTTGCAATCTAGAGGGAAATTGTCAGAAAAGTCCCAATATTTTCGGAAAAGTTACATTTTAGTCCCAATTTATTTTTTTTGAACAGACAAGTCCCGGTTAGTTGATTTTACATGGTAATATGTCATTTCCTGTTAAAAGAAAAAAAGGACTTTTTTGTTAATTTGAGCCAAAATGAAATAATCGGGGCTTTTATGTTAAAAAAAATTAGGACTTAACTGTAACGTTTCCGTAAATATTGGGACTTTTCTGACAATTTCCCTCTAGATTATTAATCTTTTTGTTTATGAATCATAAGATCATATTAATGTCAAAATTTTCTACTCATATTTAGTTATTTGAAGCTATGGATATGGTGATTTTTCTGATGCTCTCTCTGTATGTGGATATATACCTTACAGGAGACAGATGGGAGTCTGACTAAATCTAATGAATTTAAAGCATCTTCTTTTCTATAATGGTCTTAATTTGTTTTGCTTTTTTGGGTTTCTGGTTGAAAGTTGTGGAGCACAAGCATGAGACTTCTCCTTCCATTATGGTGGGATATTTTCTCAATGTGGATGTGTCTGATTTCAGCTCTCTTTCTCTCCTTTATTGCAGTGTACTGATTCTGTTATTGAATCATAAGATCATCTGAGCTTTTCATATAGTTGCTATGATGACTAAATGCCGCTATGTTTTACTCATATTTACTTCTCATCAACTCTCTATTCGGACACTCGGTTCATAGCAGTGTCTGTAGATTATTCAAATTTTAGTTTTGAATCTTAAAATAGGTGGAAAAAGAAATATTAAATTAGGATTAGAACTTAAAAATTAATGTCTTCCAAAGTTAGAAGCTTTTTTTTTGTCTTCCGGAAAAAGATGTCAAAAAGACCTTTTTATATATCCTTTGTCTTCTGAAAAGCAAACAGTCTTTTTCACAAATGTCTTTCCTCCCGTAGACATAAGAGGTCAAAAAGAGCTTTTGGCAGAAAACAAACACCACTTTAGATTATATCAACCTTTTAGTTTTGAATCTTAGAATCATCTTATTCTTGTTCTACAGTTTCTATGGTGGCAACAAATGCATGTTTGTCCTTTCTTATTCACCTATTTTCCTTTCCTGGGGTCTTTTTCTTTAGTTCATGACTTTTTTTTCCCCCATTATTAACCTTTGTCCCATTTGTTTCACACATGTTTATCCTTGATTTTCTTTTAAATTAGTTTGTTTGTGTCTCATGTCAAGAGAGAGAGAGGGCTTATTTGAATGGCTTTACTATCCTATGTTAGTATATGTAATGAACTTTTACCATTCTATATAACTGAGAATAAATTTATGAAAGCTTAATTGATTATGAATCTTAAGATCATCTCATCTTTTTTCTGTTGTTGATATGGTGGTGCCAAATGTTTTATTCATAGTTTTTCTCTGGTTGTGGAATTAGCAATATCCCTCTTCTTTTAACCTAAATCAGTTATCTGTATGATCTCAGAGGAATCGACTACAGATTGTTAATATTGTTCATTTTACTCTGTTTGTGTGTATGTGTGCTTATAGTCTATGGATCAGGAACTGTAGGTTACTTGATTATATGAAATATGAATATAATGGTGTTTATGTGAATGATGATTTGTGGGTTTACTCAAAGTGTGTATAAGGAGGTGCTTTAATGACTCCTGAAAGTCATGCTTTTAGCCCATTGCCTGATTGGTATGTTGAATTTCAAGAATCTGTCTTTTTGTTTTAACTTTTTTTTTTTTCTCTAATAGGTTATTTGTAAGCTTCTCATGAAAAATAATTTGATAGGAGCAACACACTGGGGAGCATATGTTATTATGTATATAGCAAAAAGGCAAGGTTGAGAGGTATTGATGTTTCTTTTGAATGCTAGTGTTCGATTTGAGTGATGTTTTTATTTATGTTTATATTTGTGGTTCAAGGTTTGGTTTGGGAATATCCCTCTATTATTTGTTTGATTATGTGCTTTAACTATTTACTAGCTTTTCATTTAATTGATATTGTAGGGCTTAAAACTAAGTGTAAGGTCTAATGTTTTGTTTAATAAGGCTTTAGTGTAAATATGTTAAAGTGCCTTCTTCTTGACTTTTATCTTCAACTTGGAGTAGAGGTTTATATTCTTCCTAAGATTTTACATTTTTTTTTATGAAAGGTAATCTTGTTTTTTCATATTAATATATTTTTATTTGTTCAATAACCTTTTTGTTTTGTTCGTTAGGTAGGAAGCTAGCCCATGAAATGATTCATTTCTCTTCAACCCATGTCTGTGTTTTTCATATTTTGTTTCTTCATCTGTCAGTTGTCTTGTTCTTGATTCTTCTTTTGAAGGGTTTTGATTTTTGGATGTCAGAAGTGTTCCTTATACAATTTTTTCCTATTTGAAAATTAGGGTTTTTGAATTCCTTGGTTATCGATCTGTTTACTATATCAAGCATTTTCTTTTGAAAAATCAACCCAATTACAGCATTGCACTATTCACTTTTCTTTATGTCAGAGCATTTTAACTTTCAAAAAATTTCTTATTAACTTTTAAAAAATCTACCAATTCTTTTTTTATTATCATGGTTTTGATGTATGTAATGTGTTCATGGACTTGTTTTTTCTCTAGATTATGCTATTTAGGTTTGGAGATAGAATTTAGGTTTTCTTGTCTGGAAACGAGTTTACTTTCTTTTTAATCTAAAAATGTAATCAAGAATTTCAACAACTCTATTATTGATAACATAATGGAGCCTTTTTAGGTTGTTTAGTTTTTGCTGAAGCAAAATCAAATAGCAGTGTAATTAACTTTTCCCTTTCTATTTTACAGCTTTTAAGCCCTTAATCTTATGCTAGTTTTTATGGACCCTTGTTGGATAATAATATGAGGATAATAATATGACTTTTAAAGCCCAAGACTTCTAATATATAATTATAAAAATATATTTAATCTCTAAGCTTATTTTTATAGCTCATTTTCACCTTGATGCTCTTTTTTGATTTGACTATTTTAATTTTCCAACATCTAGTTTGCACTTTATTTTTGAATATCGACCAAAAATGAATTTTCTTGCATATTTGATTGTTGTAGTTTCATTTTTTTTGGATATAAACAAGAAACTCACAACAATGAACTCTGAAGCATAATGTTAACTCTCTCTCTCTCTCTCTGTTAGTATAATTGGCACTAAATGTATCCCATTTTTTTTTTATTGCAGTGTAATGATCCTGTTTTTGAAATCTGAGATTATAAACAACCTTTTGATAGTGAATCTTAAGATGCAGTTCTGTTTACATGAATGTTTCCCTTGTCCCATTTCTTTCACACATGGCTATCCTATGGTTTGATTTTTTTTAAATAGTTTGTTTGTCTACACAGAGGGCTTCTTCAATTGATTGACTTATCTCCCTCATATTATTAGTATAATGAACTTTCACGCTACTAAATTACAAATTTTGTCCCTATTATATAACCACTTGTTTTTTTATGCTTCATGCTGCCTAAAGTTAGCCATTAAATCCATGTTAAATGACTATTTTGTCCCCATTTTTAGATTTATCTTCAACTAATTGTCTGTTCTACACTATTTAGTAATATATTCATGCTATGGAATGTATATTTACATTGTCTTCTTATTTGGAGATATAAGATGTTTATTTCTCTTGTATGTGTATCGATTTTACTTGCTTTGAATTCCTTTCATCTTTTTAATATTTTTTCCAGTGATGAGGAAGTTCAACTCTGTTGCTGACTTTTTCTTCTTGTTTTCCTTGACAACACAACAAAGGAGATGTTTTTATGTTGTTTAATCGTTTGATGAAATATATATATAAGTGTAATGAACTTTCACTATTCTACAATTAAAAACAATATTATTAACCTTTAGATTATAAATATTAAGTCCATCTCATTTTTTCTACAGTTGTGATTGTGGCACAAAATGCATGTATGTTTGTCGATTCCATGTTTGTTGATTTTAGTTTTTTTTTTTTTTTTTTTTTTTTTTTTTTTTTTTTTTTTCATTTTACCTCAGGAGCAATGCAATTTTTCTTAAGTATTCAGGACATGATGCTAAAATTTAGGGCACAAACATGCGACTTACCTGCTGTGTTCATATCTCTATTTAGTAGTATCTTTTTTGCAATTAGAAATTTATATTAATAAAACCTTATAATATGAACAAAATAAAAATCAACATTTAACATTTCCTGTTAGATGAAAGAAATAACTGTATGTTGAATATTAGAATATGACTATCCTACCCTTCATGTGCAGAAATATGATCATGTCTACAAATCATTTTTTGGATATCTTCAACATGTGTAGTAATTAAAGAGCACAAGGGTATCAAGGAAGTCTTTCATGAGGTAAACTTCTCTAACCTTTTCTATTTTTATTTTTTGTTTGATGTAATTATCCCACCCCTTTGTGACAGTTTGTAATTTATGCAGTTGGTTTTATTCTTTTTAATTTTGAATATTCTCGTGGACAGTGTAAGAAGATACAACTGAGTGATTCTAAACATCTGTTATTTTGTTGTGTGTTCTTAAATCTTGTCAATTATAGTGGGGATGCTGAGAAACAGCTAAACACTTCAATTTTTTGTCCAGGTATATATTTTGTTGTCGTGTGTGTATTAGTTTACATTGATTGGCATTTCAAATCAAAATATAGCATTGTGTGTATTCTCAATGCATTTTACTTATAATAAAAATCGATCAAGCTTTTTCCTCATCAAGCAAGGCATTTTTTTTTTGAAAAAAAAATACTATCTATAGCATATTAATTTCCCTTTGAAAAATCAACCCATTTATAGCTTCACACTTCTTTGTTTTCTTTCTGTTGCAACATTATTACATTCAAAATTTATCATCTTATCAACCCATTTTATTTTGAAAAATCTACCATATTTTTCATTATTATCAAGGCACTTTATTTTGAAAAATCTACCAATAATAGCATTGTACTTTCATTTTTTTTTTCTTATAACAAGCACAATTCGCTTAAAAAAGTTATGTTTACTAGCATGTTTATGTTTTTATTTTGATTGAATACAGTGTTTATGCTGGTTTAGGTTATTTGCTCTTTCCTCTTACTTTTGATCATTGGTAATAACTGATAGTGAGTTTCTGCTGTATTCTATTTTGTGCTTGATAATTGTTGATTCCTCTTTAAGAATGTAATCTTTTCTTTGATGCTTCCATTTTTAACCTTTCTATTATGAGTCTTAAGATCATATCACCTCATTTTTATAACATCGTGCATTTTAGTTTTCTTTCAGTTACAACATTATAACTTTTAAATTTAGCCTGTCAAGGCATTTTACTTTTAAAAATCTATCATATTTTTCAAAATGAGTTATTTTATTTTGATAAACTAGCAATTCTTTATGATGACATTTACTATACTTTTTTTTTTTTTTTTAATTTATTTGGATTTTGTTAATTGTTGATAACAGTCTTTTGGTGAACATGGAGGTTGTTTAAGTTGTTGTAGAAGCAAATCCTAAAGAATGAACTTTTTCCTTTATTAGCTCTTTAATTTTGTTATGAATCTTAATATCACATCTTGTTTTTTTTTGAAGGGTTTTGATTTTTAATTGGCAGAGGTTCCTTATATAATTCTTTCCTACTTGAAAATTAAGGTCATTGAGTTTCTTGTTTTTCATCATGTTCTTCATTTTATACATAGATAATCTTTTAATTTTTTGGTTTTATTTATTTGTAATATATTTGCTACTCTCTATTCTTTTTAAGTTCATTGTTTGAGTTTCTTTGTCAATCATTTAGAATAAAGAAGATACATAATGAAACATAGTGAGTTTTTTGGGGGGTTTTCTCCTTCTAGCTTTTTGGGGTCATGCAATTTCATTTTTTGTGTAGTTTGGTTTTAACTATCAGAATTCAGATATGTGTATCATAGGGAGGGGGGTTTGATAAAGGGATATGAGTATCACTTATATAACATTAATTTTTCTTCAACGTGTTTCCTTTTTTGGGTTTCCAGTTGATAGATATAGTTGGGGAGCATAAGCATGAGAGTTCTCTTCCATTTTGGTGTCTGATTTCAGCTCTTTCTTTCTCTCTTTTATTGCAGTGTAATGATTCAGTTCTTGGAATTTAAGATTATAATTAACCTTTTGATTGTGAATCTTAAGTTCACTTTGTTTTTACCCTTCTTTTTCGGGTCCCTCTATAAGCTTTTTATGTTCTCGCCTTTTTATAGTTTTTACTAGTTTCCACTTTATTATTTTCCCTTTTTGAGTTCTTTCAATGACCTTGTTTATGTAGTTGCACATGAGCTATGCAGTAGTATATTTGCCTTCTTATTTGGAGATGGAAATTGTTCACTTCTCTTGAATGTGTACCAATTTTATTTTGTTGAAACTCTTTTTATTTTATTTTTTGACTTAATCAGCTTAATGGTTTAACTACTTAATCTGGACAGCTATAGATGACTGTTTCTTTTTTAGTTTAACCCAGACAGAATGAATCAACTTAACTCAATGTATTAAGACACTAACACTTTACATATCTGTCTTTTGTTAAAATGTTGAATATCTATTAATTTGTCGGAAATTGAGGGTAAAATTGTCATTTAGTCTCATTTAGACAGTTTATTCAGTCTAAAAAGGAAACATGCCTTATGTATACAACATTTTATCCATACAAACTTCTCTGCCCATTCTATGTCTACCTCTGTTAGTATGTTTATGCTGCTTATAAGTTACATGAGATTGATAAGCTTAGGCATGATGATGATATTGAAGTGTCTTTGTTTTTATACAGTCTTTATGGTGGCTTAGGTTATTTGTGTCTTCTCTTCCATTATTAACCTTTCTATTTTGAATCATAAGATCATCTGAGCTTTTTATATAGGTTGCTATGATGACTAAATGCAGCTATGTTTTACTCATATTTACTGCTCATCAACTCTCTATTCAGACACTCGGTTCATAGCTGTGTAGATTTTTAACCTTTTGAATTTTAATCTTAAGAGAATCTCATTCTTTTTCTACAGTTTCTATGGTGGCAACAGTAGTATGCATCCAAAGATTCTGTTTTTGTCAACTTGTGTGTGGTGGTAAATTTGTAATTGAGATGGTTTATCCTTTCTTATTCACTTACTTCTCTTACATCGCCTTTAGATTTTCATTATGAGTCTTAATAATAAAATCTAATTTACTTATGATACAGGTGTGCTATATATAGTTGAGCAAAACTGAAAGTTAGCTCTTGTCAACCGATGCTTAATTTGTGGTAAATTGCAGTTTGTGTCTGGTTTGTCCATTCTTATTTTATCACATGTTAATATATTTTCATTTGCTTAATGACCTTAACTTTCATCTGTCTATTCAACTCGTGTCTTTGTTTATCATATTTTGTTTTTTCATCTGTCAATTGCCTTGTTCTTGATTCTTCTTTGATGGATCTTTTCAAAGGATTTTGATTTTTGAATGGCAGATGTTCCCTTATATAATTCTTTCCTACTTGAAAATTAAGGTCATTGAGTTTCTTGTTTTTCATCATGTTCTTCATTTTATACATAGAAGAATCTTTTAATATTTTGGTTTTATCTATTTGTAATTGTTTTTGATAGTTGAAATGTCTATCATAGTGAGGGTTTGATGATTTTATCGGTTTCTTTTTTTGATTTAAGTAATTTCTTATTATAAGCATATTTCCTTTGAAAAATCAACCCAATTATAGCACTGCACTTTTTAGTTTTCTTTTTGTTACAACATTAATACTTTTAAATTTTATCTTAACATTGTAACTTCCAAGTATTTTCTTATCAAGGCATTTTACTATGAAAAATCTATCTTATTTTTCAACATGAAGGCATTTTATGTTGACAAATCTACTAATCAATTATAGCACTGTATTTTTAGTTTTCCTATAAAAAGCACATTTACCTTTGAAAAATCAACCAAATTGTACCTATTAAAATTTCCTTAACAAGCCATTTTACTTTAAAAAATCCAAGCAAAAGTTTTATTTTCAATAATTATTGTTGTAAGCTCAGTTTCTTTTGAAAAATCAACCCAATTACAGCATTGCACTATTCACTTTTCTGTATGTTAGAGCATTTTAACTTTCAAAAAAGCTTCTTATCAAGGCATTCAACTTTTAAAAATCTACCAATTCTTTTTTATTACATATACTTTTTTATTATCATGGTTTTGATGTGTGTGTTCAGGGACTTGTTTTTTTCTCTAGATTATGTTTATTTAGATGAGCTATTTAGGTAGTATATTATATTCATGCTTTTATACTTTGTCTTCTTATGTGGAGATAGAAGTTAGGTTTTCTTGTCTGGAAACGAGTTTACTTTCTAAAAATGTAATCAAGAATTTCAACAACTCTATTATTGATAACAATCTTTTTGGTGACAATGGTGCCTTTTTAGGTTGTTTCAGTATCATTAACTTTTCCCTTTCTATTTTACAGCTTTTACATTTATATATAAAATTAATATAATATCATTTGTTTGATAAAATTTTGGATTTATTCATCAATAAGTGTTTCTGTTTTGACAAGATGTTTTCACCATTATGTTCTTGAAATCTTGATTGTTAAACTTTTAATTATGAATCCCAAGATCATGTGAGCTTTTTTGTTACAATATTAATCCTAAGTAGCACTTAATGCATGCATATTTGGTCGTGATGCCTTGGTTATTTAATGTCTCATGTGAAAAATGTTGTTTTTGATCATGATGTTACATGTTTCTTGATGTGATGAGAGATTTTAAAGCTCAAAAGTACGTGATTTTCTATTGAAAGTATATCATTCAACAACATTGAGTCAACCTAATTGAGAATTATATATCTGATGCAGAATTGATACCACTGATCATAGCAAAGGCGAAAGAGACCATATCAACCTCTCCAAACTTTCCTTTTTTTAAAAAAATAAAAAAATATAAGGACCCTTTTAAGCCCTTAATCTTATGCTAGTTTTTATGGATCCTTGTTACTTACTGTAGGTTTAAACTCAGAGCAGGATGAGGATAATATGACTTTTAAAAGCCCAAAGCAGCTGGTTTGCTTTCATCCAAATTCTAAATTGCTTTCTTAATACATTAAAAAACCTCTCTTATATAATTATAAAAATATATTTAATGTCTTAGCTTATTTTTATAGCTCATTTTCACCTTAATGATCTTTTTTGATTGACTATTTTCATTTTCCAACCTCTAATTTGCACTTTGTTTTCGAATATTGACCAAAAATGATTTTTCTTGCATATTTGATTGTTGTAGTTTCATTTTTTTTTTTAAATATAAGTTAGCTGTTAAATCCATGTAGAATGATTATGATGATTTTGAAATCATGTGGTCTTTTTTCTACAGCTGTTATGGTGGCACAAATTCATGGTTGAGCCTAACTTATTGTCAACTCTTCTTTGCATGGTTATTTTTTGTACACAAGTTATGCATTATTAATATATGATGTTTTTGATTAAGCAAGCTAGGAGGCATCCTGAATTTTTAGAGCAATCTAATGAACTTTCATCATTCTATGCTTCAACTTATTAACTTTCACAAATCACAATGGCGCTGGTTTTTTTCTACAGTTCTTGTCAACTCATAAATGGTGTTAAAATTTAAATTGCAATTGAAATAGTTTGTTGTTTTTTATTCACCCACTCTATTCAATTTAATACCATCCTATCAACTTTAATCATTTTTGTACTTAGAAATTTATATCAATAGCCTTATACTACTAAATTACAAATTTTGTCCCTATTATATAACCACTTGTTTTTTTTTAATGCTTCATGCTGCCTAAAGTTAGCCATTAAATCCATGTTAAATGACTATTTTGTCCCCATTTTTATATTTTTCTTCAACTATTTGTCTGTTCTTCACTATTTAGTAATATATTCATGCTATGGAATGTATATTTACATTGTCTTCTTATTTGGAGATATAAGATGTTTATTTCTCTTGTATGTGTATCGATTTTACTTGCTTTGAATTCCTTTCATCTTTTTAATATTTTTTCCAGTGATGAGGAAGTTCAACTCTGTTGCTGACTTTTTCTTCTTGTTTTCCTTGACAACACAACAAAGGAGATTTTTTTATGTTGTTTAATCATTTGATGAAATATATATAAGTGTAATGAACTTTCACTATTCTACAATTAAAAACAATATTATTAACCTTTAGATTATAAATATTAAGTCCATCTCATTTTTTCTACAGTTGTGATTGTGGCACAAAATGCATGTATTTTTGTTGATTTTAGTTTTTTTTTTTTCATTGTACCTCAGGAGCAATGCAATTTTTCTTAAGTATTCAGGACATGATGCTAAAATTTAGGGCACAAACATGTGACTTACCTGCTGTGTTCATATCTCTTTTTAGTAGTATCTTTTTTGCAATTAGAAATTTATATTAATAAAACCTTATAATATGAACAAAATAAAAATCAACATTTAACATTTCCTGTTAGATGAAAGAAATAACTGTATGTTGAATATTAGAATATGACTATCCTACCCTTCATGTGCAGAAATATGATCATGTCTACAAATCATTTTTTGGATATCTTCAACATGTGTAGAAACTAAAGAGCACAAGGGTATCAAGGAAGTCTTTCATGAGGTAAACTTCTCTAAGCTTTTCTATTTTTATTTTTTGTTTGATGTAATTATCCCACCCCTTTTATTCTTTTTAATTTTGAATATTCTTACCTATTATTTTGTTGTTGTGTGTTCTTAAATCTTGTCAATTATAGTGGGTATGCTGAGAAACAGCAAAACACTTCAATTATTTATGCAGGTATATATTTTGTTGTGTTGTGTGTATTAGTTTACATTGATTGGCATTTCAAACCAAAATATAGCAATGCATTTTACTTATAATAGAAATCTATCAAGTTTTTACCTCATCAAGACATTTTTTTTTTGAAAAAAAAAATACTATCTATAGCATTGTACTTTAATTTTTTCTTATTATAAGCATATTAATTTCCCTTTGAAAAGTCAACCCATTTATAGCTTCACACTTCTTTGTTTTCTTTCTGTTGCAAGATTAGTATTCACCTACTTGTCTTCCATCCTCTAGAGATGCTTGGGGTCTTTTTCTTTATCTAATGAATTTTTCCATTATGAATTTTAATAACTCTACTTTGTAAAATGTATTTTTTATCTCTATTTTTTTAAATTTGACTTTGATCTCCTCAACTTTGAACTTTGTAAAATGTCATTGGTTTAATCAATTGTCACTCCTAATACGTAACAAAAAAACATGCTTTATCTATACAGTATTTTTCTCCATACAAACCATTTCACCCATTCAGCCACTTTACCATGTCTGTATTTTTTAAATTTATTTGGATTTTGTTTATTGTTGATAACAGTCTTTTGGTGAACATGGAGGTTGTTTAAGTTGTTGTAGAAGCAAATCCTAAAGAATGAACTTTTTTCCTTTATTAGCTCTTTAATTTTGTTATGAATCTTAATATCACATCTTGTCTTTTTTGAAGGGTTTTGATTTTTAATTGGCAGAGGTTCCTTATATAATTCTTTCCTACTTGAAAATTAAGGTCATTGAGTTTCTTGTTTTTCATCACGTTCTTCATTTTATACATAGATAATCTTTTAAGTTTTTGGTTTTATTTATTTGTAATATATTTGATAGTTGATTGATGCTACTCTCTATTCTTTTTAAGTTCATTGTTTGAGTTTCTTGGTCAATCATTTAGAATAAAGAAGATACAGAATGAAACGTAGTGAGTTTTTTTGGGGGTTTTCTTCTTCTAGCTTTTTGTGGTCATGCAATTTCATTTTTTGTATAGTTTCATTTTAACTATCAGAATTCAGATATTTGTGTATCATAAGGTTTGATAAAGGGATAGGGGTATCACTTATATAACATTTATTTTTCTTCAACGTGTTTCCTTTTTTGGGTTTCCAGTTGATAGATAGTTGGGGAGCATAAGCATGAGAGTTCTCTTCCATTTTGGTGAGATGTTTTCTCAATGTGTAATGATTCAGTTCTTTCTTTCTCTCTTTTATTGCAGTGTAATGATTCAGTTCTTGGAATTAAAGATTATGATTAACCTTTTGATTGTGAATCTTAAGTTCACTTTGTTTTCCCTTCTTTTTCGGGTCTCTCTATAAGGTTTTATACATTTTACTTGTTTATCTGTTAAATGACTTGACCTTATAGAGTTCTTAAGAGTAGTAGATGGGGAACTACATGATAATTTGATTCAGAAAATCATAGAAATAACTATTCTATTACTCCACTGCTTTCAAAGTGATACATTGGCATTTTAATTTTAAAAATCTATCGGATTTTTCATTATTAAGGCATTTTTTCTTTGAAAAATCTATCAACTATAGCATTGTACTTTCCTTTTTTATATAGTAAGCGTATTTCCATGTAAAAAATGATCCCATTTGTATCATTTCACTTTACAGTTTTATTTGTGTTAAAAACATTGTAACTTTCAAGTATTTTCTTCTTAAGGCATTTTATTTTGAACATTATATCATTTTTATCTTATCAAGATATTTTACTTTGAAAATTCAACCAATTTATTTTCATGTACTTTGTTGTTGGAGTAGAAATTTAATAAGGGGATAAATGGGCATCACTTATATCACATTTATTTTTCTTCAATGATTATCTCCATTAACTTGTCTATTTTGTGGATATATAATCTAATGATGATGATTTTTAAGTATCCTTGTTTCTATAATGGTCTTTATGCAGTACTCTTAAGTTTTATTTATTTATTTTTTAAATCTTCTATTTCTTTTGATCATGATGCCTTAGTTTTATCTTTTTTCTACAGTTGCTATAGTGGCACCAATTGCACATATATATTTAGTTCTATTCCCTAAGGCTCACTTACACAAGAACGAATAAGACTTAGAGTTTACTATGTTCGAAAATCTCATGTTAGTAATGAGTAACTTTCAACTGATTTGAGGGCAATTTTGTCATTGTGTGTCTTTTATATACGGAAGAGAGGAGTTAGTTGGAGGTAGGTTTTGATTGTTAGAGAAGTCATTTCCTTGGGAGAGATCTGAATGATAGAACTTGTAATGTAATCATATTCAGCTATATTGGAATACAATTGAGCCCTATAATTCTTGTGTTCTAGATCATTCACCTTTTGATTATAAATCTAAAGATCGCCTCATGCACATATATTATTATGTTCCTGTCAACTCTTGCATGGTGGTAAATTGCAAGTGAGCTGGATCTTTTTTCAACTCTTGGATAATGGTAAATTGTATCCTATCTATTTATAGAAATGTAATAAATTATGCTCTTGAAATCTTCGTAATTAATTGTTAAACTTTTGATTATGAATCCTAAGATCATATGAACTCTTTCCTACAATTGCTAATGTGGCACCTAATGCATCTATAGTATGTATACTCACATTCATTCCTATGCATGATGGTATGTATGTATGTATATTCAGTATTTTAATACATTGCCTTCTTATTTGGAGATAATATAAGTTGTTTATATAGTTTTCAGTCAAATGTTTTTTTTCCTTCTTGAGTTCTAGTACACTCATGCTTTTACATGCATGATTTTTTTTAGTGAAACATCCCAAACGTAGTAATGTAATGAACTTTCATGCATCATTCTATACTTGAAATCTAGATCATATACCTTTTATAGCAATGTTAATGAACTTTCTTCATTTTGCAATTGAGCATTTATAGATTCTTAAACTTTCATCTTTTTTCTACAGTTGCTACAGAGGCCCCAAATTCCATGCATGTTTACTTAGATTCCACTCTTGTCAACTCTCGCATACATCCTGCATATATAGATCATTCTAATCAACTTTCACCATTCTGTGCTTCATATCTATATTATATTATCAACCTTTTAATTGTAAATCTAAACATTGCCTCATGATCTAAACGACTTACTTTAAATGCAATTATATACAACCTAAGTGCAATAAAAAATAAAAGATAAGAACACCTCTCCCCAAGCTTAAAATTAAGCATTTTCCTCAATAATTAGGATGAGAGTAAGGAAAGATCATACCGAGATCAAGGTGGTGGAGGCACGCGAGGATGGTACGGAAGCAACACATGGGTCGTACAATGATGTGTGGGTGGAGTTCTTGTCCGCCTAAATACACACGGGTGAAAGCTTGGTCGCGCAAAGGAAGCCGGTGCAATGATTCAGAATTTTCTTATGAAGTGACAAATTTGCGCGGATGAAGGGGCAGTCATCTTCTACTGCTACAAGGTGGAAGTATCTCTGGAGAAGATGATCATGATTCCTTTAGATGTTGCGGGTATGTCATCTTCTACTGCTACAAGGTGAATGTCGGGAAATTGCACCACTTGGGAATTTTGATTGAGTTTGATCAAGGAGTGTCATATGCCATCTCGCAGCGCATCACACTATGTTTTCCGCACAATAGATCTTTGGGATAACTCTGATATTGTTTTATGATAACATATTTTGATTATTGACACTTTGGTTTTGATATGGGATGTTTTTATACTGTTGGATTTATAATAACTTAACTAGAAACGAAATTTTTAGTCTTAAATTTTGGGATGTTAAAATGCCAAATCAATTTTTTTGTTATTAAAGAAAATGAAAAAGATAAAGATAAAGATAAGTCAAATTATACCCAAGCCTTTGGCTCCAAAGGCAAATCCATTATCCAGAACCGACACTTTCTTTATATTGTTTTTTTTTTTCACTTTTATGTTGTTTAAATAATATCATTGGACGAGTAGTGAGTTGTCTCTTTCTACTTATATGAATATATTTTTGAAAGAAAGATTGTTTATGAATGAATGTGATGGACACATGGACGACAAGAAGCTTTTTTATCCAATATAAATTTGCATTTGCATTTATAGTGTAATTCCACTATGAAAAATAAGTTTTTTTTTATCAATAATAATAATAATAATAATAATAATAATAATAATAATAATAATAATAAGTGAGCTTTTTATCCATTATGAAAATATCTTACATAAAAGTTTTACGAATAAGTAAAATTACACTTTTCAATGTGAAATTGTATCTGTAGTGTAATTCTAAAAAAATAAGTTTTAATTTTTTTTTAAATAATAAGAATAATCTAATAAATAAAAGAAAAGAAAAACAATAAAACAAAAAGGAAAACAAAACAAAAAACAATGTCAAATCAAAGGGCAAATGATTGATTAGATTGAGATTAAAGGGAATAAAAAAGATTAAAAAAAAGGTACTTATAGCACAACCCAAAAAAATCAATAAAATATTAATTTAATAGACCATAAAGAGAAGATGGTCAACACTAAAAGCTTAAAAACCGAGTGTTGTTATTCATACCTGATTTTGTATCAAAACCACATTTTATAAATTGAAAACCACTTTGACTTCTAAACCCAAATTGAGATGACATTTCAATTTATTAAATATTAAATATAAACAATATTATATAAAAAGATCAATTTAAAACCACTCTCCATAATATTTATGATTTTCTTTTTTATCTTTTAAAATATAATCAATGTAATATATAATCTCACCCTTTACATCTGTAACGTCCCGAAAATCAGGTATATTTATTATCTCTTGAGTCTTTATTAAAAATGGCACATTTGGACCTTTGAAGAAAAATACTCGTGGATTAGGTCGTACACAGCGTACTCATGCAGAATGTATGATCGCGGATGGCCAGCTAGTACATTGGGTGTACGTATGGTACGCCTAGCGCACTAACCGAGACTCTAAACCCTAATTCCATGGGTTGCTCCATATATAAAGAACATTAAGTCCTCTTTTGGTCATCCTTATCAGCCTCCAATCCTTCCGTAAACCCTAATCCTAAGTTTGGGTGACTGTGTGAGCCTTCCAAGTTCATTTAGGTGTATTTATGATAACCAGCAGGGTCTAGCTGTTATTGTTATTTTATGCTATTTATATGTGACTGGGCTTGCTGATGCCTGATAGCTAACCAGGGTTGCTGATAACCGATCGGACGTGTTGTTAGCTCATTAGGACTGTTAATAGTCCTCAAGGTTGCTGATAACCCATAATTGTATATGTATGTTGTGTTGTATGTGGTATCTTGGGGAACACGTTAAGCTTCGTTGTAATGTCCCATTTTCACAACAAAAAAATTTCATTTTTATTTAAGTAAATCCTCCTAATTAGAAAACCAATATTGAGAAAACCTTTATTCTAAATACATTTATAATAATTTCAGAGTAATATTTAAAAAGTGAAGTCTTCATTGCTGTTGATGAATGTGTATTGTGACATCCCCAATTTCACGGTCAGAAAAGACCAATTTTTTTATGCTTTGTTTTTAAAATCAGAGTAATCTTTTAAAGAAAACAGTTGTGGAATTTGTTCCCAAAACAAAAGATGATAAGAATTTATCAAAGCATTTCGTTAAAGAAATGTATTTTCATTATATAACAAAATCTCGGGATGTCATGTTTCGATACAGACCAAAAGCATAAATAATATAAAATAGACCTTACAACAGTTATTTATAACCACTAATCTATAATCCAAAATCTCTTATCAAGTCCATCAACTTATACTCTTGTGCCATTACCTGTAATGCAAAGAAAACTGAGTGGGTCAGGCTTGGGAGCCTAGTGATCATATAGGGTTATCAACCCACAGTAAGATATTATGTTAATTATATTTAATCATCAGATAATCAACCCAAATTACCCATCCCCATTATCTCCTTTTGTTTCTTAAAGCTTTACCTTAAGAGTCAGTTGTCCTTCATTCATTCATTCCTAAGGATTGACCTAAAGGATTGGCACAAAGTCCATTTGCTACCACGGTTTATACAACAGGCACTACGTCACATAGTCGCCAGGGTTTATACAATAGGCACTACGTCTCATAGTCACCAGGGTTTACACAATAGGCACTACGTCTCATAGTCCCACCCCTTTGTGACAGTTTGTAATTTATGCAGTTAGTTTTATTCTTTTTAATTTTGAATATTCTCGTGGACAGTGTAAGAAGATACAACTGAGTGATTCTAAACATCTGTTATTTTGTTGTGTGTTCTTAAATCTTGTCAATTATAGTGGGGATGCTGAGAAACAGCAAAACACTTCAATTATTTATCCAGGTATATATTTTGTTGTCTTGTGTGTATTAGTTTACATTGATTGGCATTTCAAATCAAAATATAGCATTGTGTGTATTCTCAATGCATTTTACTTATAATAAAAACCTATGGTGGAACCTAATAATACATGCATTCATGTTTACTTTGATTTGGTTCTTTTCAACTCATTTGTGGTGCAAAATTGCAATTGAGATGTTTGTTGGTTGTTTCTTATTCGTATTATTTGCCCAATATATCTATGATAGCATTGCAAATGAATTTTTTCCATTTTTCACTTGAAATATATATTATTTCATAACTCATCTTTATCTTTTATAATTATTTTTTTATAACTTTTTTTATTATAATATAGTGGGTATCCTTAGCATGTTTATTACATTTTGCTTCTAATTAATACATTTTACTTGTTTATCTGTTAAATGTGTTGTCCTTATAGAGTTCTACGGTCTGGTTACCATCAACTCAAAGTCCGGGAAGAGGATATTCCAAAAACCGCTTTCCGAACTCGTTACGGACATTATGAATTCGTTGTAATGCCCTTCGGTCTAACAAATTCCCCTGCCGCATTTATGGATCTGATGAACCGAATATGTCGACCATTCCTCGACAACTTTGTCATCGTCTTCATTGACGACATTCTCGTCTATTCCCGAAGCGAGGAAGAGCATGGCCAACATCTCCGACAAATCTTAGAAACTCTGCGAACAGAAAAGCTATACGCAAAACTCTCCAAGTGTGAGTTCTGTCTCCGTAGCGTGAACTTCCTAGGTCATGTTGTTAGCCAAGATGAAATTCATGTGGATCCCTCTAAGGTCAAAGCCGTTGAAGGATGGGCAGTCCCGACAACACCCACAAAAATTCACCAATTCTTAGGCCTAGCAGGCTACTATAGGAGGTTCATTCAAAACTTATCTAAGATCGCCAAGCCACTTACCTCGCTTACACAAAAGGGCGTACCATTCAAATGGATGGACAAACAAGAAGTTGCATTCCGAACCCTGAAGCAAGCCCTTTGTAGTGCCCCGGTACTATCTCTACCAGAAGGAACGGAAGATTTCGTGGTCTACTGTGACGCGTCGAATCAGGGCTTAGGTTGCATTCTCATGCAGCGTGGAAGAGTGATAGCTTACGCGTCCCGCCAACTAAAGACACACGAAGTGAATTATACAACCCATGATCTGGAATTGGGAGCGGTGGTCTTTGCTCTAAAGATTTGGAGGCATTACCTTTATGGTACGAAGTGCACCATCTTCACGGACCACAGAAGTCTCCAGCACATCTTGAACCAGAAAGAGCTGAATATGAGGCAACGAAGATGGGTTGAATTATTAAATGATTACGAGTGTGAAATCAAGTATCACCCAGGCAAGGCCAATGTAGTAGCTGCTGCATTAAGCCGGAAGGAGTACTCTAATCGTCGTGCAAAAACTCTCTCGATAACCATCCAATCTCACCTAACCACTCAGATCAGGGTAGCCCAGTCAGATGCCATGAAAACGGAAAACAGAGCAAGCAAAGCATTACGCGGAATGGAGAAGAATCTAGAGGTAAAGGAGAACGGAGTATACTACTTCATGAACCGTATTTGGGTCCCTAAACTCGGAGGATTTAAGGAGGTAGTCATGAATGAAGCTCACAAAACGCGATACTCCATCCATCCTGGTTCGGATAAGATGTACTTGGATATCAAACAACAATATTGGTGGCCTAACATGAAGGCAGAAATTGCCACCTATGTCAGCAAATGCCTTACTTGTGCCAAAGTAAAGGTGGAGTACCAGAAGACCTCGGGGTTATTACAGCAACCGGTGATTCCCGAGTGGAAATGGGAAGGGATTTCTATGGATTTTGTGACCAAACTACCTAAGACGTCAGATGGACTAGACACCATATGGGTAATAGTCGACCGACTGACGAAATCCGCTCATTTCCTGCCAATAAAAGAATCCTACAAGATGGAAAAACCGACACGATTATACATTCGAGAAATCGTGAGACTCCATGGAATACCAGTGTTTATTATCTCGGATAGAGACAATAGATTCACTTCACGTTTTTGGCAATCACTTCAGAAAGCACTTGGAACCAATCTCGACATGAGCACCGCTTATCACCCACAAACGGACAGTCAAAGCGAACGAACCATCCAGACGCTCGAAGACATGCTTCGTGCATGTGTGATAGACTTTGGGAAGTCTTGGGATACCCACTTACCCTTAGTCGAATTCTTGTATAACAACAGTTACCATTCGAGCATCAAGGTCGCTCCTTTCGAAGCACTATACGGGCGTAAGTGTAGATCACCGTTGTGTTGGGCTGAGGTGGGTGACACCCAGCTAGCAAAAACACTCGCATCGAACAAGGCACTAACGGGACCGGAGATCATTCGTGAAACCACAGAAAAGATAGTTCAAATCAGAGCTCAATTACAAGCATCGCGCGGCCGACAAAAGAGCTACGCCGATAAACGGCGAAAGCCCTTAGAGTTTCAGGTCGGGGATCGAGTGCTGTTAAAAGTTTCACCTTGGAAAGGAGTCATTCGTTTCGGAAAACGGGGAAAACTAAACCCACGATACATTGGACCTTTCGAGATCGTTGCCCGAATAGGTCCAGTGGCGTACAAACTGCAACTACCCGCTGAGCTAAACAATGTACACCCCGTGTTCCATGTCTCTAATCTAAAGAAGTGCCTATCAGATGAAACACTCGTCATTCCCCTTGATGAGATTGAAATCAACGAGAATCTCCTGTTCGTTGAAGAACCGGTCGAAATCATGGACAGGGAAGTGAAGCGTACTAAGCAAAGTCGCATCCCGATCGTGAAAGTACGGTGGAACGCGAAGCGTGGGCCATAATTCACGTGGGAACGCGAAGATCAAATGAAGCAAAAGTACCCTCACTTATTCTAGCATTCTCAAATCTAGCTTTCAAAAGAATTTCGGGACGAAATTCCCTCTAACGGGGGGATGATGTCACAATTAGGAATTTTGTGCCCTGTAACTACAACACTTAAGTCAAATTATGAATCAAAAACATAAGAGCATGTATGATGCTTACTCTATGACAACAAAATTTCAATCAAACACCCCATGCAAGCAATTCAAATAGTCGTTAAGCAATTGGAAACCCTAGAAGTTCTTGTTTAAGTCCATTTTTGGACTAGGACTTCCTTATTGGGCCCAATGGACCAATAAGCTTCCAATTTGGCTATCTTGGGCTTAGAACTCTTAAATGGGTTCTAATTAGACCCACTTCCATTTATTTCAATATTTTAGGACATATTGGGCCTAGAATGAAATAGATTAATTATATGAACCATTTTGGACCATAATTAACCTAATCTAGCCTAATAAGGCATAAAAATCAATTTATATTTTTTAGGGCCAAAAATCATCCAACCTAGCTATAACATGGGCTTAAGGGCAAAAAGCCCAAGAACCTCCTCTTACCCTCCCCATTCTCGGCCCAAGCCCAAAAGAAGAGGAGAGTTGACTTTGTGAGTGACACCTCACAATTGTTCAAGGGACATCCATGCATGAAGACCCAAACATCCATGCACTCACATACTTCCAAGTCTAGCTACTCTTTTCTCCCTCTCTCTCTTGCTCTCGGCCGAGTCCAAGCACACACACACACACATTTCACTCACTTTTCTCTCAAGGAAACACTCTCATAACTCATCCATATTTTGAGATCTAAGAAGGAATCAAGGGGATTTTCACACAAAAATCATCATCTAAGGTAAGGAATCTCTTAGATCCTTAAGCTAGCTACTTCATTTCATCCAAAAATCACCTCTTAATTCATTCAAACTCATGATCTAGCACTTAAGAAGCATCCAACTTCAAAATCTTCCAAGGAAGGTTGTTAAGGTCGAATTTCTTCTCATTTTCTTCCAAAAACCGAAACCACACCCAAAGGTGAGCTTCATACCCCCTCTTTTTTGGTTTTTATAAGTTTTGTGGGGGAGAATACAAGCAAATGTGTAGATCTATGAGTATATGTATGCCTTGTGTGATTTTTATGCTTATATGTATGATCTTGTGTGATTGTGATGTTTATACTAGCCACAAGAACCTAAAAACCGAGATCTACAATATAATGAATGAAATAAGTATAACTTATACCATTTCACACTAATCAAATCTAGAAAAATAACCTAGTTGGTTAATATGAACATTTTTGGACTTAAAACCCATTTTTGGGCTCAAAATGCTAAAAATACAAAATTAAGGGGCCCAAAACAATAAAATATAGATTCTGAAGGTTGAGATGAGTCTAAACAGTTTCTAATATGTATTTTCTGAAAATTAACACTTTTGAAGGGTTAAAAATGTGAATTTTAAACATAATGGGCCAAAATGGACTTTTCGGCCCAATAAAGCCCCAAATTGCGAGATTTTTGATTTGGAGGGTCTGAAACTGCACATTTCTGTAAAACAGAGGATTACTAGTGTACCAAATCTATTTCAAGGGTCAAAAGTGCTTTTCAAATTAAAAAGGGACCAAAGATGCAAAAATTTTCCATTTTGGGTCAAAATTGTAAAAATTGCGAAAATGGAGGTTTCAACCGAGAAAATTTCATTTTTGAAGGACTTAAGCTGTTTATCAAGTAAATTTGTGCTAAAAATGTCTTTCCAATAAGTTTTGATACTAAAGTATCAAGAAAGATAGTTTACGGACTAAACCGGAAATTAGTTTATACACAAAGGGTTAAAAGTGTGAATTTTATCCGAGAAAGGGCTTAAGAAGATAAACTCACATTCTTAAAACAATAGATCCCTTAAAATAAAAATACGAGTACTACGTCTACCGGCGAAACGTAATAATAAATACACCTTCAACACCAAAATCATTACCAAACGAATTGATTCGGTCTCGAATCAATAACGAATCAAAAAATCAATAAACAACGGTACTTCAATACACACGCGGTAATATACGAGAAGTCAATACACATTCTTTGGGCTCAAAAGTTTCAAATCTTGCTTGTTGGGCCTAGCTAGCCCAATGACATGATCTTTAGGCCCGAAGGGAACGCGCTTACATGATATTGGGCCTTATATGACCTAATTTCGTGTAAAAGGACTTTCAATAGCTTTATTGTGTTGTTGGGCCCCAAGGGTCCTTTGGTACTACTAGCAAAGTCGAGAAGTCAAATGCGAGTCGGGCTAAGTGCCTTTCGCATTCACGATAGCCTTGAACGACTTATGGAAATATCGAGGGCTTCGTACCCTCTTTTCTCCTCAGTTGTGGGGTTATGAGAAGTCAAGGTGGTTGGATTAAGTGAGTCTTACGAACGACGCCAAAAGGATCGTTTGTAATTGGTAGTTATAAACTAGTCATTTTCATTAATGCGTGATTATAACGACTCACAACCCATAATTAATCCAATGTCACCTGGAATTATCGAATACAAACGTTGCATCGACATAACAATAAATAAGACACGTAATTTGATGTATAAGGAAAACATCGGGTTTTCCTAGGGAATTCAACACTTTCACCTATGTGATGCATACCAAGTCTAACAATTATTCACACTTACAAAAATCAACAAGCATACTTACGGATCTTCACACTTTTTCTTATATACAATACTCTTTTTAGAAAATATCGGATTTTCTGGTGGTTTTCAAAACAACACAAATCATTACTTTTCAAACATTACTTATGAACTCACCAACATTTCATATGTTGACGTTTTTCCAAAATACTTGTATTCTCAGGTAACAGGTAAATCGAAGAAAATGTATCCAGTGATATCATGATGTTTTGTTTAATTAATATCGAACGGTTTATGTTTTGGAAATGTAATGTTTTAAAACAATGTACTGAATGTAAACACTATCGGTTGTAATATTTCAATGCATGGTGATGAATGATGTTATGATTCATGTATAATCATTGTGATGGTATTCAATTAAGTCACAATAGCCCTCGGACGTTTCCGCCGTCTGGTTCGGGAGTGTGACAGGTGTTTTATGTCTGGCTCCTGTCTGTACATAGTGGCTGAAGAGTATTGTTTAATGCTTATATAATAGTAATAATTTCTAGACTATTAATTAGTCTTGGTGAATATTAGACTAAACCCTAGAGGTAATGATACTAAGTTTTGTCGAAGGAAATTGTTTTGAGATAACGAAGTGTTGTCCAAGTACCAAGTCACCACCTTTGCAAGTGAGTGCATAGTTACTTTCATCTTACACATAGATATGAAGTATTTTATATAAACTACGTGCTATGTGTGCATATTATCTGTATACTTGCTATCTATGCTGGATGAACGATTTTATACAAGTTTTAAATGATTTAAACTGTACATGTATTTTATATCTACGAATATGTTGGGTAAAACATGGTTAGATGAAAGAAGAGAGATGAAGGATGATATGAGTGAACATAGGCAGCTATAGACTTAGTGCCTAATAAATAATGTGATATCCCCATTTTCACGGCCCAAAAGACCAATTTTTGTTTATGCTTTATAAAAATCAGAGTACATTTTTTAATAAAAATGTTGCAGAATTTGTTCCCAGTAAAACATGAGAAATATGTTATCAAAGCATTTCCGAAGAAAATTATTTTTATTCATTTTAAAACATTTGGGATGTTATCATCAATACAGTAACATAAGCATAAACAGAACTTACATTCATTATTACTAGTGATTTATATCTCTTTAATCTCTCAGTGTAATGTGACTTCATATCAACACATGTAATATAAATAAACTGAGTGGGTCAGGTTGGGAAACCTGGTGAGTACATAGGGTTTTCAACCCACAATAATATAATTATTCTGTTAAGCATCAAGCAATGAGCCCAATTACCCATCCCCATTATCTTCTTTACTCTTAAGGATCTACCCTAAGATTCAACTATTCCCCGTTCGTTCATTCCTAAGGAGTATCCTAAGGAATCGACACTAAGTCTGCATAGTCACCAAGGTTTATCTCGTTTATTGATAATATCGTTTTCGAGAGTCCAATGGCAATACCTGTTAATGGGTTTTTAGAGTACACTGGGTGAACACATCGTCTACAACACCTATAGGTTGCGAGTTTGTTAGTGTTCCACTAGACTGTCTAGAATAGTCCGTGATTGTCATCCACAGCTAGATGATGGGGCCATCGCTTGGGTCATCGTTTGGCTCATCGTTTTGGCTCATCGTTTTTGGCTCATCGCTTTGGCTCATCGTTTTTGCACATCGCTCATCATTTATCTCATCTTTCATCGCTCATCATTTATCTAATCTTTCATCGTTCATCATTTATCTCACCTCTAATCTACCCATGTTTTACCCCAACACATTTTGTAGATATAAAATATATATATACAGTTTAGATCATTTAAAACATGTATAAAACGTTTCATCTAGCATAGACAACAAATATTTAGACAGTATACACACATAGCACGTAATTTATATAAAATACTTCATATATATGTTTAAGATGAAAGTAACTATGCACTCCCTTGGTAAGGTGGTGATTCCGAACTCAGACATCGCTTCTTTACTCTTCAAACAATTTACTTCAACAATACCTAGTATCAATACCGCTAGGGTTTAGTCTAACGTTAAGCGCGACTAATTACTAGTCTAACTCTTATTACTATTATATAAGCGTTAAACAACACTCTTATATAACTCATAATAATAGAACAAATAGTTATTTTAAGGTCCTAATAATGTTACTATAACTAATTAGAAGCTATATTAAAAATAGCGTAGGCGTAACTCACTTACAGCGAGTTTTTATTAAAAAAAATCGGGCTTCGCTAGAGCAGCATTTCCGAGCCGAAAGTTTTTCTTCTCGGAGCATTCAGGCGCTCCGGGGCTTCCTTCTCGTGCTAGGAAGGTTCCCTAGACTTGGGAGGGGTTTAAGGAGGCTAGAGAGAAGTTAGAGAGAGAAAGAAAGGTTATGGTGAGAAGAAATTATGAAGGATTCATCCTTTATTTATAGGGATTTTATCGTAGAGTAGCCCCTAAGCTTCGTCCGTATCTTCCGCGTACGAGCTCCATTTTCTAAGTTGTTTATATCCACGCGTTGGTATTTACGATTACTACAACTTTCATTTAGACCTCGTCGGCTAATTCTCATTCTATCTTCGATTTGCAAAACTGTATCGAATTTATCGCGCTCGAAGAGTAGGGACTAAGTTTTGTCGATATCTTTCGCATACGAGCTCTATTATCGAGGATATTTATATACACGTGTTGGTATTTACGAGTAATACAACTTTCATTTAGATCCCTTCAGCTAATTCTCACTCTATCTCAGATTTACAATACTGTATCGAATTCGCCGCGCTCGAAGAGTAGGGACTAAGCTTTGTCCATATCTTTCGCATACGAGCTCCATTTTCGACTGTCTTTTTATCGTTTAACTCCTATTAACGATATATTCATTTCTCGTTTAGATTATTTTGGCTAAAAATCGACCGATCTAAAATTCAAATTTCGGGTTGTGCACTGCTATGCAAAATCTTAGAAAAATCATAACTTCATCATACGAAGTCAGATTTGGACGTTCTTTTTATGCACACTCTTGGCTTAACATATACTATGAATTTTGTTAAGACCACTAAAGCTAAAAAGTATTTTATCATAAATTCACTTTTTACGATTCCCGGTGTCGTGTCGGTTTAGCCGTAAAACTTCGACGGGTCATAACTTCTTTGTTATAACTCGGATTTCAGCGTTCTTTATATGTACGTAAACCTTGTGACATATACTATAACTTGGTCAAGATTATTTATTCTAAATTATCTTATATCAAAAATGTCATTTTTGACGCTCATTATCTCAAAATTGACTAGCCCGAATCTGCGGGCGTTACAAATAACATAAACAGCTATGGACTTAGTGCCAATTGAATAAACACTAATAGCTATGGACTTAGTACCTGTTAGATAAATGTTGGTAGCTATGGACTTAGTATCTATTAGATAAACACTGGAAGCTATGGATTTAGTAACCGATGAATGAACTTTAGCAGCTATGAAATTAGTGCTTTACGAACACTGGTAGCTATGGATTTAGTACCTGATGAATGAACTTTAGCAGCTATGGAATTAGTGCTTTACGAACAAGCATTGGTAGCTATGGACTTAGTGCCGATCATATTAACCCTGGAAGCAATGGGCTTCGAAATGAACGAATGCATGATGGATGGTTCTTAGGGTAGATCCCTAAGAGCAAGGAAGATAATGGGGATGTGTAGTTGGGTTGATTGTTGATGTTTAAACAGAATAATTATATTATTGTGGGTTGAAAACCCTATGTACTCACCAGGTTTCCCAACCTGACCCACTCATGCTTATTTGTATCACAGGTGTCGATACGAAGCTACTTTACACTGAGAGATTTAAAAGAGATGTAGATCACTAATGTAAATGAATGTGAGTTCTGTTTATGTTTATGTTTTTGTATTGATGATGACATCCCAAGGTTTTAAAAGGAATAAAAATACATTTCTTCGGAAATGCTTTGATAACACATTTATCATGTTTTTATGGGAATATTTTTCGAAACATTTTTATTAAAAGAAGTACTCTGATTTTTTTTTATAAACCATAAACAAAATTGGTCTTTTCTGGCCTGAAAATGGGGACATCACAGTATCAGAGCCTTACTTTGAGGGGTTCAAGCATACTCTCAAGCACGCCTGAACTCAAACTTAGGAATTAGTAAAATTTTCTAAAAGAAAACAATTTTTAAAAAGGTTTTTAAAATAAAAAGGGGGTGTAATGCGTGGAAACAACTAAGCTCAAGTAAGTATTTCCCAAAATACCCATACTTGTTTTATGATTAATGTTTGATACGAGTATATGAGAATTTCTTGCTAGATTAGGGCTAAGGATTTGCTAAGTGTTGCATAGTAGGATGTCTGATTAGGAAAGATACCTTATGCCTGTTCTGTGAGCTGGTAGTGATGCATGCTAGTGACTAGAGATCTTATGGAGCTTATGAGGTAAGACTGCCTGTTTATGTAATGCTTTTAGTTCTAGATGCTCGAATGTTGCTTGCTTTGTTCTTTGTAGGACTCATATTGATGTAAGTTAGCTATCGCATGAATATGTTAAGTTATATGCAGTGAGGGTTAAATAATTTTAGAGTGGTTGACTTGGCCTTATTGTGCAGCTCTCGTATGAGTCAAACCGTTGTAGGGTTGGGTCTTTTAGTCGATGGATTATCTAATCTTTGTTGCATGTAATTGTATTCGTGAAGTAGTTAACTAACATTAGTATAGGTCCTTCAACAACTGATGGTAGGGTGAGTTGGTAATCCTAAGAGAGCCTAGGAAGCGCTTTAGTGCAAATGGTGTGCTGTTTAGCAGATTTTAGAGGGTATCATTATGAGGAAGTGACTTAGAGGATTCAGGATGATTTTGAGGAAAGTATGGATAGGTGTGGAAGGTAGTATTGGGCCCGTACTACTGGAAGTACATGATCCGTAATCGAATCAAGGAAAGTCCCGAAAATTCTAAAGAGCAGGTTGATGGTAGGAACATGGTTTGGCACCATGAATCTGTTGCAGCATTTTGGGTATTATGAGCTTTCCAGTTTGGGCCTTAGTAGCCATGTCATATGGGTTTGAATGGTGAAAACCTAGATGAGTAGTTGATTTCGAGGTCTTGGGGGCCCTACTTGAGGTAGTGTCAGTTTGAGTCATGGACTTAAGGAGGAAGCAGTTGGGTGAGTGACTTGAGGATTGTAGTCTTGAGGTTGAGTGATCCGCCGATGGCTTATGACAACATTTTCTATGACGAGGATTCTGTTCTTCCAATTTTCTATGTTGGGGGAGAGAGAGCCAGCATATAATTGTAAAGATTGGAGGACAACCCAGTGGGGGAAACCATATGGTTGTGGTATCGACGGCAAAGGTGGAAATGCACAAGAGGATTCTTATTGTTTGATCACCTTGAGAAATTCCATATGTGTAAAGAGAGTCATTTTCGTTGAGACTATACAAGATGAGGACCAGGGGTATGCCTTCCTTGAGTTAAGTTAGAGCATGTTCTGGTAGGTTGTTCCAGGTGATCAGGAGAAGTGGATCAGGAACGACAACTTTCGTTGTCTATGTTGTATCTCGGCTATGAGGATGATGCCTCATGTCTTTATGATTAAGTCTTGCGATGGAGTGAAGGTCAGGGATTCAAAGGCGAAGTGTGTGGTAGTCCAATTGTTCTTAGATGGAGAATCAATCCTATGAATGGGCTATCATAGTTATTGTTTGTGTCTTTGCATGGTGTTCTTGATGATAGAGGCAGTTATGACTGGGAAGTTTCTGAGGTTTCCATTTGAGATTCAAAATGTATTTGAGTTGTTGGGTCTTTATTTGGAAGATCATATTGTGTTGTGTTATACATTCTAAGAGTCAGGGATGATATGTATCTGGCTGAGTCGGGTTGAAGTGTAGTTGGTTTAGTTATTCTTTTAAAACCCCCACACCTTTTCACCTTCAAAGTAATTAATCACATATCATGAAATGTTTTATAACTTATATAATATGTTTAATTAGCAATTAATGGATAGTCTACTATAAAAATGTCATTCTCTTTGACTAGACACACAAATACAAATCACATACAAAATTCACAAAGAAAACAAGTTTAAATGTTTTGTGTTGGTTTGAGGGCTTTGGACCATTTTTCAACCATTATGTTAGAGTTTTTAATTTGTAAGTTTTTTAAATACTAATTTTTTTTTCTTGGTTTAGATATTCTTTTAAAACAATCATTGTATGTTGTGGTTGAAACTTTAATGTAAATTAAATTAAATTCATATTATCGATATATGTTATGGAAAGTGATATAGATAATATTTAATTAAATATTGTATATATGTTTGTATGTTTGTGTTGTTTCAAAGTAATAATTAATAAAAAAATCATGGATATGAAATATTATACATAATATCCATGTAAGTCTTTTTAAATTGTAAATTGTCTATCTTATCACTTTATATTTTAGTATATGTTTAACATTTTAATTATAATAAAAAGTGTCTTCTAAAAGTTTTCTTTTGTTTATTAATAATAATAAGTGGTTTTAAAACTAATGAACCATAATTATAAATAATAAAATCAAATTATAAAAATCATGGATATGTCATATTATCCATGCAAATCTCTTTTATAATGCAAATTGTCTATCTTATCAGTTTATTATTTAGTGTATGTTTCACATTTTAATAGTAATATTAAGAGTTTCTTAAAAGTCTTCTTTAACTTATTAATAATAATAAGTGGTTTAAAACTAAAGAACAATAACTTTAAATGATAATAACATCAATTTATAAATTACATAACGTTAACAACAAATAAATTGTAATTTAAATGAACATCATTACTGAAATTAGAAAATAATCGCATAAGTAAAAATTTAAATTAATCAATCATAAAAATTGTTAAAAATAATATTAAATAGATAATTATATTTAATTTTATTAATGAGGAATGTGGATTGATGTCAATAAATAATATTGCTCAAAATATTATGTCAAAATTAATGTCAATAATATAACCATTTTAAACATATATTTTTCAACATTTTAACAATATATTTTTAACCTACGCTGCGCAACGCGCGAGAATTTGTCCAGTGAGTTTCTATAACTCGAGGAATTTCCTTCTCATTCGAATCATCATCACTATCATTTTCGTTATTAGTAATATCCTCAACAACAACTTCCTCTTTTTGTGAGTCACAAGATTTAGTTGTCGAAGGTGACTCATTGTTTAATTTCGCATTAAAATTGTCATTATCTTTGTCTTTAGCCCACAAAGTGACATTAATGATAGACAATTTCGAGCAATCAACACATTCCTCTTCCTCAATTTCACTGATATTGTCAAAATCATCTTCGATATCAACAAAATTATGTTGAGTACTTTGTGTGTAATTCTCAATCTTATTTAAAATCTTGATTTGTTTGCTTTTGGCCAAAGTCTCATTCACTATATTAACAAGTTCATCAGCGTTCAAACAATCATTTAAGTTAACTACACCATAGGCATATGAATCATTTGGGACATAGGCATAGTAAACTACTTTACTCTCATAATCGAAAGTAGTCTCATCAACCAACTCTCGTTTAAAAGTAATAAAAGGAAGCAACTTCCTGTTTTTTTCTACACACATGTCAGCAGAATGATAAAGATCTATAATTTTTCCATACAACCGTTTAACAGTATTACAATAAATGTTTTGTTGTTCGATTAGCATTTTATTATCCATCCTAAGTGTGTCCCTATCATACATAATATTTGTTATGTAAAGCTCTAAACTTTAGATTTTAGTTTTCTTCTCTTCAAGTCTATTATGAGCTTTGTACAAGGATGCCTTAGAATTTTCTGTCTCGCTACTCATTGAAACAAGCAAGTCATTCAGGTAAGATAAATTTTCGTCAAATTCACACATGACACAATGGTCTCTACGACAACTTGATATCCAAAATGCATACCGACACGACGATATGAAAGAAACTATGTATTTACAACAACCCCAAGGCTATATTGACCCACGTAACCTGAACCATTTGTGTCTTCTTCACAAGTCCATGTATTGGTTCCAACAAATCTCTTTAGCCTTGATCTCTCTTGGTTTTCGAGGTTCCAAAACTGATCCATCATTATTTATCTACTTGGCTCATGGTATGATTATGCATATGCTTGTATATGTTGACGACATTATTTTGACCGACAACAACAATAAAGTTATCAATCGTATTGTTTATAGCTTGAGTAAGTTGTTTGCAGTGCAAGACATGGGGCCTCTATCATATTTCTTGGGAATTGAGGTTGTCCATAAGGCTTCCGATATTTTTCTTTCTCAAAGAAAATGTATAAATGAGTTGTTGGCAAAGGCAAACCTCTCTCACTCAAAACTAGTTTTGTCTCCATGCACCACCATCACAAATCTCTCTTTGGGTGACAGTGCTCCTTTTGATGATCCAATGTGTTAACATGTCCTCCTAGGAATACATAAAAGATAAAAAAAAATGGTTATCTAAAGGACGGCCTAGATAACGGTCGCTAACCATCATGAGTGATTAGGCATGGGCCCTCGCCCTCGTGGCCTCGCACTCAAAACCCGAGGCTCTAGTGCCAAGGTCCAATTCAAGACAAGAAACTCCGGTCTAAATTAATCCAAAATAATATTGGCCACTCCCTAGAGCAACAAGTGTAGCGCCCAAAGCGTTGTCATCTGTTAGTTCTGCATCAATAGCAGATAACCGCTAGTAGTGCATGATCCGCCAATAGGAACCATCCACGTCCTATCGGCCCAGACGGGATAAAATATCATGTCGAGATCACGTATAGAGGACAACAGGTATAAAAGCAGCCCTTCTCCCCCAGAGGTAGGGATTGCCTCATTCTCTATCCCATACCTAAACCTAATTCTCTCACACAACCACTAACTAGACCGTCAGTTCTTCGTTCTGGGACTACCTCCCAGATGATGACTAGCATCATTTCTTTCTTTTTTGTGATTCTTAGGCTTAGCCTAGGTGAAGCTATTCCAGAACGATGTTAAGCTCGAAGAACATATTGATGGGTTTTGGTCCTAAGAACATCCTATGTGCTCATACAAACCCTAATGCTTGGATCTAGGTTTCTCTATTGTACATGCAAGTTATCCAAGACTATAAACCCTAATTCTAGCATACAAGTAATCATATTAACATAAGAATGGGTTTAAGATATTACCTTGATTGTTATGTAGCAATAACAATCCAATTCCTCCTTGTATTGACTTTAAAAAGCTTAGAGTCACAAATGTCACTCCTCTAATGATTCACAAACACCAAAAGCAAGAGGATGAAGAGGAGAGAGGAAGGAGGCTGCCCTAAAACGTGTGAAACCCTAGAAAGATGCTTAGCCACGTTTTTGGGTCATAAGGGATCTATATATAGGAGGCTATTAGGGTTATCTTAACAAGGAAACCCTAATTTGGATGCTTAAGCCCTAAGCAACCCATGGAGCCCTTTTCTCAAGGCCTTGGACGATTTCATATGGGCTTCCCCCATAGAATTCGTCCACCTTATAATAAAAGGCAATCCATGGCCCAAATTGCAATTATCTTATAATTACAATTCCAGTCCCTTAAGTTTAATTAATCTCTTTTAGTCACAAAACTAATTACCAATTAATTATTGCCTAATATTAATTAAACAATATGATTTATCCTTTAATATATTATTCCCATAATATATTAATAAATAATATTTAATCCTTTCTCTCCATAATTCATCCTATCAACTTGCTTTGGTGAAGGCAACCCAAAAGGACCATGCACCACCGGGTCAAGTACATACCAAAATAGTTATTGACTTAGACACTAATCCAACAGTCTCCCACTTGGATAAGTCTAATAACTATTATGCGTATGACTTCGGATCCTGATCTGCAATCGTAGCTTTCCAAAGCTGCTGTCAACTCTGATCCTATCAGATACGCGTGTCCTTAGATAAGGGATCATATATTCCTCCATTCTAGATATCGTATGAGAAATGATTTCTAATCATTCTCTATGTACTATTTATCGACTTCCGATTTATGACGATTGACTAACTGAACAAATCAAATTAGCCCTAGCCCGGCCGAGCATTTATGTTTGTCATCACTAAATCATCAAGGGGCCCAAAAGATATCGCTTTTATCCTACTTTGGATAAAAGGAACGGATAAACTTTGATACAATGCTTGCTTGCACTTACTTACCAAATCACACACAATAATATGTTTCATGACACCAAGTTACTAGTGCGTTTACATATTATCAATGTGCAACCAATTTGCAAGATACAACTCACACATCTCGGTTTCAAGAATATAAGATGTTATCGTCTCACCAATCACTCGTGACACAATCCATGTAGTGATCCAAGTGAGCGTGGGTTTAATCCAATGCTCAAATTCATATTCATAAGCACTCATGAACGTTGCAGCAAACATTTGCTTATGTCTAATACCTTTTAGACAATCCACACAGCAATTCACGACAGTCTTCATTCATATCTACTTCCAACATATGAACGATTGTGGCCCGTTCGAATAATTTGACTGTTCTTAACCAATTATATTATTCAGGAAGTCAAAACATGCAAAGTGAAACACAAGGATAATACTAATCCCATATGGCCTCAAACCTTTGAGCATAAATAAAACACCTTTTATTTATCACCATATCGATTACTCATTATTTGTTGTTTCGGGTAATCAACTTCTTACTCGAATTATTACTACACTTGTCCCATGCTCCTAGCATGTACACAATGTTTACCTACGGTTCTTTCTTTGTGAAATAGATCAAATTGAACACATTTCGAATCACACTCATTTCACAACTCCGAATCCTTTTCATAAGTGAAAGAATATCAAATTTTTGCCACTTATGGAATATGTTAGATTCTAACATTTTATGCAACGATCCTTTTGTAATGTCACTGCACTAAAGTCACAATGACTATTGCCAATGAAATTACAAAGTCCTCTATCGGAGATTGTTACAATTCCTTAGATATGATGTCTCTCACTCAAAGTACATTCCTTTGAACATCCTTTTGCATAAAAGTTTCTAATCTAGTCATAGATTTTCAATATTCAATTCTCAATATGGAAACGTTTCCATATTTTCCATATGACAACTCATTCTTAATAGAATCTTATCTATTCATAATAATATTGATATGGTCCATCCAATATGGAAACATTTCCATATTTTGCAATACTATACTTCCAACTACTCACAAGCGACCAATCTTCGGCGAACTTTGGATTGTCCTTTGATAGTTGTTTAATTATCTTAGTCAAAACCGATTCTTGTCCTTTTTCCCTCTAAATGCACTAGACATTTGGAAAATTTTAGAATGGTAAAATATTATAGCATTTGCAATCGATCCTATACCCGAAGCGTATGGGACACAATGCATAATGTCTTACATAAAGATTTGATACTTTATCAATCTTCTGCCATAATATTTCATTTGCTATGTTCTCAAAATTCGAATTGTGAAGAGGAATGCCGTAATCATAATCGAAATTTTAAGAACACACTATATACCTTTGACTAAATTTATTAACATTCCACAACCTAAGCCTTTAGATTTGAAATGAAGCATAATATTCTCTCCCTTAATTATAGCAAAACAACTTTACAACCCTTACGACTTTGCAAGGTATAACTCTTGTTTTCTATAATTAATATTGCCAACTTGCAATATGTGCCTTAATAATCATACAATCATAACTTTTATGCTCCCACTATCATGATGATTATTATAAAACATAACACTTATGCTCCCACTAGCTTCGACATGTATTCATAAACATCTTAACTTTCAGAAAAAAACAATACTAATTGAATTTCTTAAGTTCATGTTTCTAATACTGAGTGCTTTGATAATCCTTTATCAAGGCTTCTTGAACTTATACACCTTTGCCTTCGATAGTTCATATGTGTGTCTAAACAATTTAAGACTAATTGTCAAACCTCATAATTCAAATTATGGAAAGCGGTACCGTAACCATGATTGAATTCGAGAATGCAATTTTACAATTACTATCTTATTAAAATCTTTCTTAGTGAAAGCATTTCCTCACAATCATTTTCATGAAGGAGGAAATCTTATGACACTTAGATTTAAACGGTGTATGTGTTCCTATCCATGTGAATTTGTCAAAACCAAAGTTTACGACAAATTCAAACTCATATGGATCGAACTTTCTTAATCTTGATTTCTTGCCTTATGGTAGCACAGCTGCCCACCATGTCTTCCAAGTAGTTAAGCAGCTCACCCTTTCCTATCAATGTACCTTTCATTGATTAAGGTGCTTTGCCTTTTATGCGTTCAGAACTCATAGAACTCACATGCATAATTAACTCGATTGGATTGGCACAAAAACAAAATAATGTCAACACGATAGGTTGTAAACCTCAACT
The DNA here is from genome assembly GCF_002870075.4 of Lactuca sativa. Taxonomy (NCBI): domain Eukaryota; kingdom Viridiplantae; phylum Streptophyta; class Magnoliopsida; order Asterales; family Asteraceae; genus Lactuca; species Lactuca sativa. The sequence continues at coordinate 303,833,212 of NC_056627.2, read as the reverse complement.
CGTGTGCTAGTGATGATCTATAAGGTTTATTTGATTTGTTATTGAAACCTTTCAAGACCATTAAGACTCCCACTGACTCCTTGACATATAAGATTCTCTTGTCAAAACATTCCTTGACAAATAAATATTCAAGAGTTAGTGTAGCTTTTATCAAGACAAAACACTTCATAACTTTGGTCCTAGTTGGTCTTTGTCTTATCCAAAACATCACAACTTTCCACAATTGATGAATGTTATAAACCTTCTTAATACTTGTCACTCATTGTCACAATCTTAACTCTAAGACTTGTTTTGGAACGAAGTATGATTGACTTTTTGATTTAACCATTTCTTCAATTCTTGATTTCTCTTCTTAAACATACAATTGTACTAAGACTCACTTAGAGGATCAATTGAGATATGGTTCTTAATCATTAAGACCTATCATAAAGCATAAAAGGTACTCTCCCTTCTTCTTAGAATGGAGAAACTTTTATCTTTCTGCCTACTTGATTCTTCTTATTCGTTCTATTATTGATTTAAACCTTTTCAATCAATTCAGAATTACACTTAATCTTATAAGTATAATCATATTTACTAAACCTTTAGTAAATCATGACGAATATCTTTGTTACTCTTATGGTGAACTTGATCAACACGCAACTTTGTGTACTCGATCACCTAGTCCTTCACTTGACACCTTGTCAACCAATTAGTCTAATTTCCAAATTTGAAATTTCTCATTCATCATGCAACCAATTTGCATGATTCCAAATTTCTATCCAATTGAGACTTGGGCGATGAGAAACTCTCCCTATTTGGTAAATTCTTGACTTTCCATAAATAACATAATAAGAACCAAATCCATTATTTCTAATAATAGAAACATTCAAACATCAATTTTTCATATATGCCATTGCAAGGATAAATAAATAATATAAAATCAAAATTTATTTTATTGCGGAAGAAAATTTGTCCTTACAATGCAATTCATTGAAAAACTATGCTAATACATCTTTCTTAGCAATCTAATTCTAACTCTAAGTAGTAGCTCAAGAATCTAATCTTCGAGAAATGCGATCGAAATTCATTCCTTCACGGTTAGATTTTGTTCACTTCTTCCCTTAAGCTTCCTTTCTTTTCTTCGATCCTACAAAACATCAATTGTAATCTTATCACGTTATGTATTAAGAATCTAGAATAGAAGCTTAAAAGAGTTAGTCAATGGATTTTACCTAAAGCAGAGCCATACGTTTCGACTCTCCCATCTCTTAAATCTCTTAGGTAAATAGGGCAGCTTCGTCTCCAATGCCCCTTCTCTTGGCAATAAAAGCAAATCGACTCTTTTGGAACAACACATGGAACTACTTCATACATTGTCTTTCTCTTATGATCAAACTTTTCGATCATAGCATGTCTTTCGTTGCCATTGTCTATATCTATAGAGGTCTTGAAGGCAGATTCACCAATCAACTTTGCTTTTCTATTGCGCCAAACCATTGTTGATTCAGCAACAATAAGCATATAGGTGAGATCTATAAGGGTCACGTTGCGGTTCATCATATAGTACTCTCTTACGAACTCACTATATGAGTTAGGAAGTAACTGAAGAACCCAATCAACAACTATTTCCTCACTGACAACGGATCCTAACATTCTTAACCTATCAATGTGTGACTTCATCCCTAGGACGTGTGCACACACCGGCTTTCCTTCTTTATGTTTACTTGCCAAAAGGGCTTGAGTGATCTTGAACTTTTCAAGCCTTTGAACTTGTGGGTTAGGGAGAATAATTGGAGGAGGTGGAGGAAGTGAAGCATGATTTCTTGTTCCTTGATCGAATCGTGGAATATCATCTTCATATGGAATGCTTGTTCCACGGGATTTGAGAAGACCATAGTTGTCAAACTTTGACATCTACAATATGGGAGAAAAACGAATTCAAGTTAGTTGATAGATTGAGTCCTTAGTAAATCACCCAAATGAGATACTAAGGCTAGGACCCAACACAATATTCTACAACTCGGGAGAGGGATGCCGTAACCCTAATTGCAGAATATTTAAAGGTAAGTGAATGACGATTCACTAATTTCCACCACGAAAAACGAAAAAGAAATTTAAGTTTTAAATCTATGAAAACTCCTAGATCCTTTGAGATTCATTGAACTTTCAATGGCATGTTTAAATCTCGATATGCCCCTCTAGTTTGTGACTGGGATGCCGAGGATCACAAAGCGGGTGTGAATAACCATGCAAACTACATGGTGCCTTCACATGTTACAGTCACCTATTCGATGTGCCGGTAAACCACATACGCTCCACCGAACTATGACAAACATTGAGTCACCCTTTGCTACCTTTGCTTAGAACCATTTAGTGTGCCGGTAAACCACACACGCTCCACTAACGTCTTCGCAAGGGCACAAAGTGTAATTTCATGGAATTGCATCAATTCACTTTTGCCTAAGTAACTAAGATTGGGAATTTTATGAAAACATTTAGTTACTTTTATACTTCATTATACTTATAATGGAAGGTTTCGTCCTATCCTACCCGTTTGGCTAACAACCCTCCACTAGTCAAGAGTGCAGTGGGTAAGAGTGGATACTCATTCAATCACCATTTTATAGGCAATTTCCTTAAACACCCCTTATAGACCAGCTTCGTGAATGAGGCCTACTAACGGTAAGACTGACTTTTACTCATACATATATATAATGTTAGACTATTAATGTTATATATATAGTATAGGGTGTATTTTACACTTTTAAAATATTAGGTGGTTAAATTTAACAATTATACTTTTAATTCAATTAAATTGTAAACCAAAACTTTTATGGATTTATTAAACTTCTTTAATTATACCCCTTAATTAATTAATAAAACCATAAGGGTGTGATTTGAACTTTTTGAAAACAATACTAGGGTTTTAGAATTTAACATTCCTAATTAAACTTTTAATCAACTTTTAAATTCCAAAACTTGAGGGCAAGTTTTGAAACATTTCAACACATTAGGGTTTAGAATTTAAATATACATCAAAATTAAACCATTTAATCAAAATTTAAATTCCAAAACTTGAGGGCAAGTTTTGAAACCTTTTTTCAAAACATTAGGGTTTTAACTATTTAAATTTCAAAACAACAAAACTTTTGGGTTCAAATTTAAACTATAAAACCTAAAGGGGAAAATATGAAACTTTTCATAACAACAAGGATCAAATAACAAATAATCTAAATTAACATTTAATTACATAATTATCCATATTTGATTTATTTAATGATTTCTTGCAAAACAATTTACCAATTTAATCAAAATAATTAATCAATTATCACATAAAGAAACAATTATCTTATTAATTGATAAATATCTTCAATTAGATCAAGAATATAGTCAAATATATCATTAAATCGGATTTATATTGATCTAATATGATAAGGTAACTATCCCAAAGCAAAAACAGCAAGAAATCCCGAGATATGCTCCATCTGACGAGTTGACTCGTCGAGTCTGCATGGACTCGGCAAGTTCAGCTATGGACTCGGCGAGTCCAGCCTCCAGAAACCAAAAAAAATCAAATTTTTTAAACATATAATGCATCAATACAATAGAAACCAGTCTAGTCTCTGATACCACTGATGGGTTTTGGTCCTAAGAACATCCTATGTGCTCATACAAACCCTAATGTTTGGATCTAGGTTTCTTTATTGTACATGCAAGTTATCCAAGACTATAATTCTAGCATACAAGTAATCATATTAACATAAGAATGGGTTTAAGATATTACCTTGATTGTTATGTAGCAATAACAATCCAATTCCTCCTTGTATTGACTTTAGAAAGCTTAGAGTCACAAATGTCACTCCTCTAATGATTCACAAACATCAAAAGCAAGAGGATGAAGAGGAGAGAGGAAGGAGGCTGCCCTAAAACGTGTGAAACCCTAGAAAGATGCTTAGCCACGTTTTTGGGTCATAAGGGATCTATATATAGGAAGCTATTAGGGTTATCTTAACAAGGAAACCCTAATTTGGATGCTTAAGCACTAAGCAACCCATGGAGCCCTTTTCTCAAGGCCTTGGACGATTTCATATGGGCTTCCCCCATAGAATTCGTCCACCTAATAATAAAAGGCAATCCATGGCCCAAATTGCAATTATCTTATAATTACAATTCCAATCCCTTAAGTTTAATTAATCTCTTTTAGTCACAAAACTAATTACCAATTAATTATTGACTAATATTAATTAAACAATATGATTTCTCCTTTAATAAATTATTCCCATAATATATTAATAAATCATATTTAATCCTTTCTCTCCATAATTCATCCTATCAACTTGCTTTGGTGAAGGCAACCCAAAAGGACCAGGCACCACCGGGTCAAGTACATACCAAAATAGTTATTGACTTAGACACTAATCCAACACATATCACAACACAATGAAATATAGACAAATGGTGGGCACTTTACAATATGTTACATTATCACTCCCTGACATTACTTTTGCAGTTAATAAAGTATGTCAATCCATGCACACACCCACTACGAATCATTAGTCTGCGGTCAAACGTATCTTATGTTATCTACATGTTACGACGAGTCATGGTCTCTTAATCTCTCGATCATCGTCCTTGGTGTTGCAAGCATATACTGATGTTGTGTTCAACTTTTTGAGTGCCTTTTCTGATGCAGATTGGGCTGGATGCCCTGATAACCGTCGATCCATAGGAGGCTATGTAATATATCTTGGGTCTAATCTAGTTTCGTGGTCTGCTAGAAAACAAAAGATTGTATCTCGGTCATCTACAGAATCGGAGTACAAAGCATTAGCGGATACGATTGTTGAATTAACTTGGCTCGAGACTCTGTTACAAGAACTTCATGTTCCATTGAAATTGGTTCCAAATCTATGGTGCGATGACTTGGTTGCCACGTATTTGTCTATTAACCATGTCTTTCATGCACGAACAAATCATGTAGAAGTTATTTTCACTTCGTTCGAGAAAGAGTTGAACAAGGAAGTCTGTTAGTTTAATTCATTTCAACGCACGATCACATCACCGATGTTTTCACACAGTCGTTGTCTTCTGATCATTTCCTCTTCTTGAAGTCCAAGCTAAGAATTAATACCCGACCTTAGCTTGTGGGCAAATTTTAGGCAAATAATTATTTTTATATTATTAGAGAGTGTGTTATGTAAATGTGTCTATTGTATAGACACATGTATTATGTCGATTATGAGATATACAAGATACCCTTTTATTAAGTTTCATAGGGAATGAGTTGTGGATAGTGGGGGACAAACTAAAACCAAAATTATGTTGAGATAGCCAAAACTGGTTATATGATTGCTGTATTGGTAATTGGATATACTCATGTCGATATGGTGTATACTGGGGATAATTTGGGAATTGGGTTTCGGAAATGAAATATGAAAAATCTTGACAGCCAATTCTGATTTCGATGTGTCGGTTGCGTCTTTGGCTTACACTGTTTTTTTTCTCGGTTTGCCACGACTTGAATCAATTTGAAATAGAATTGGGGGAGAGAATGTGTGGTTTTTGAAGCTGTTGAGTGTGATATTTATAGTTGGCAATTTTTTTTTAAGAAAATGACCGTTGGTCAACAGTCAAGATATATATATATATATATATATATATATATATATATATATATATATATATATATATATATATATATATATATATAGAGAGAGAGAGAGAGAGAGAGAGAGAGAGGTGGGTAAACACGGGTTTTCAAATCTTTGCTTCTGCACTTGCGCCGCGTCGTGTAACTAGTGGTGCCGCTTTAACCCACACATCGTCTAGAACGACTCTGTAGACCCTAATGGTCAACTTACTCAATATTTCTAAATTAGGCATATATTGTAGTAAATAGCAACATGTTTTACCTTTAATATAGGCACTGCATTTTGATTTTATTTTATAACCTATAATAGCAATCAAATTATATTTTTTTACCTGTTATAGCAACATATTTACATATTTTACGCATAATATCAACATATTTACGAATTGTTATCGGTAACCACAACGTACTTATATTCGTTTACGGATAATAACAATATGTAAGAAATAAAGAATTTTTTTCATATTAATGGTGAGATAAAGTATATTGTTATTATAGGTAAAATAATATAAGTATGTTGCGATTATTAGCAATAAGGAAAAAAAAGTAGGTCATAGTTATGGTTAGATATATGTTGCATTTAAATTAGTACCACTTAGACCCGTGGAAGAGGGGTTTAGTAGTGTGGGTCAAACACACGAGAATAGAAGTGCAAATTTTGGACAAATGACCCTTCATCTATTTTTGTTTGTACTCAAAATCACATGCGAATGTGATGAATTCTAAAGTATTTTAGATATAATTGTTCTTGAAAACTCAGTTTTGTCTTTATCATATATTACCATAGGACTCTATCATCAATAGAGATATTTTATAACTCACTGCTAATTATATATTCATTCTATACTGAAAGGAATATATTCCTGAAATGTAACATGTATAAAAACGAATTGTATTCTGTTCATTGACATTCTTCATTTTGGCTTTCTGAACACATTTGTTTGTTTCTATATACTATATAGCGTTCAAAGGTTATTTGTATGTATAAATAGTTTATAAAAGTTCGAATTCTAGTATGATTTGTTAAATTTGTTTAAATAAATCACTTTATGTTATTAATTATTAGTAATAGAGAGCTAGAAACTTTGATCGAGACAAATGAATATTTTAAAATCTTAATTAAAATAAAATTTGAATTTTGAGTTCATAATTTATTTATTGGCAACATTACAAGCTCATCAATCGATGACTTGTATTATACGACATCCAAAGCTACCCCTCATCACAACATTGCACTTACGGACTTACCCATCGCCATCGGACTTGCTACATTGACTAGAGTTGCTTAATATTTTATAAATTTTAATGTGTAATTTTTCAATTGATAAATTTATAATGCTTTGTATCTTATAAATATTAAAATATAACAAATCACTAACGTATACTGATATTATAATGCATTAACTAATAATGTCACTTTTCTTTTCAAATTTAAAAAAAATAATAATAATAAACAGATAGACCCGACCGGACCAAGCTTTTTTCAAATTGTTTTTGATTGGACCGGTTTAACCGGTCCACCCAAGACTTAGTGTTACCCAAAGTGGGACATATATAGTTTATAACCAAATAAAACACTCATTATGAACCAAATAAAATACTTATGAATAAAACAATAGTCAACCTCCATTATTATGGCTAGTTAATTAATGTACCAAGATTGCTAAATCTTCGTGAAACATATGTTGTCCATACAAAGTTACAAACACAAACACTAATTACATTAAATCCCCCACTAATCATTGACACATGTCATAATTTCCCCCTCTACCTTGTCTCACTTAGTGAGAGCCACTATTCAACCCCTCTCCTCCAAAGGAAAATCCCAAAAAACCATTTACCCCAGATTGTGATAGAATCTACGTTCTATCACAATAATATCTGTGATCTATCGATCAGTTTATGATAAATCACAGATATATCGGCTCATGGAGCCGATGAATTTAGTGATTGAAGCAATGTACCACAAGCAAGAGGCCTAAGAGAAGGGATTCTAAGGCAACTCAACCCACCACCCGGAATCATAGAACACTCTGGCTGAGGTCTTTGCATTTCCAACCCCGGAATACAATTCAATGCAATATCAAAACCAACATTCCTTCCATACAATTTCTCACATTCTTCACTAAATCCAGAAAAAAAATTATAAGCCACACTCAATTTCAACAAGCTTCTCAATTCACAAACCAAATCCGGCAACTCACCTGACAATTTGTTGTGTGCTACATTCAAAACTTCAATATCTTCCAAACAAGATATCGTATCAGGCATATGACCCATCAGTGAGTTGAAACTCGCATCAAACACTTGCATATCTGACCACATCCCGATTCCTTGAGGTATACAACCAGTTAATCGATTGTTCATGAACAAGATCTCCTTCAATTTCGGACTGGAATACCCAAAATTTACAGGGATGTCGCCGGTAAGCTTGTTGTTCGCCAGATTGATCACCGAAGCAGGTGAACTCCCTAAATTTTGGGGGATTTCACCTTCGAATTGGTTGTTGTTGAGGAAAATTGCGTCGAGATTTCTGCTGAAGAGATCTTGAGGAATGGGTCCGGAGAAGGAATTGAAACGGAGGTCTAAATAGAGGAGATTTGGGATTTGGAGTGTTGTCGCCGGAAATGGTCCGGTGAACTGGTTATTACTAAGGTCAAGTTCGGTGAGGGCATAAAGGTCTTTAAAGCTTTGTGGGATTGTTCCTGTGAATCTATTACTGTTGAGGTGAAGAAGAGACATATCTGTGAGGAGAGAGAGTTCTTTTACGAGAATGCCCTCAAGGTTGCCATGGTTGAGATCTATACCTGCAACTACTGGTCCAGATGGATCACCCGTTTCCTCCGTCGGATCTGCACAAAATACTCCATTGTAAGCACACACATTTGCCCCAACCCATGATCTCAATAACCCTTTCGGATCACTCTTGATTGCTGTCTTCCATGCTTGGAGGGCAATATAGGCATTCTTGAGATTTGAAGATGGACGAACTGACGGATTTGGGTAATTCACACCACCACCCACCCATCCGCCACCGCCACCGCCGCCGCCTATACCCACCCCAACACCGACACCACCACCCACACTAAATGAACTAGCATTGGCTGTGGTTTTGATGATGAAGATGAAAGAAACTAAAAAAAGAAAGTATTTTTCGTCCATTTGATTTGTGGGTGTTGTGTTGGGTGTTCTTGAAGGAAAGATGTTTGTATTTACAGAGATTGATGTGGGAAGGAGATGGAGGTGGGTCTTGAATTTAATGATTTAGTATTGTATGCGTATATAAATCTTGGATAATTCTTCTTGGGTTTTACATATATATTTTAATATATACATTTGAAACAAGTACATTTGACTTTTGTTGATGACATGCAAATTTTCTCTTAAATTAATTACTGTTTACGAGTTAAATAGATATCATTGATCATGTTCCATTTTAGGTAGAAATAAACTTTGGCAACGACTTAAATACATATCTTTCAAACGCTAGTTCTCGTATTGATGAGATATTTTATACCAAAAGCTTCTAGAAATACATATCTTTGGAAGGTTGGTTTTGGTTTATTAAGATTTTTTTGAGTCGGTGGTTATTTTGAACTAATTTATCTATAGTTTTGATTTTAAAGGTAAGCATGCAGTATGTTCAATCAGGAAAACTATGATCTTGTTAGAATATTTTGAAAACCCTCAATTGCGCATATTCTTTCTTTTTCCCTCCACTCTTCTCCACAATATCTAAAGCACCTAAACAACCGTTTACGATAAACCATGCATGTGATTATAAATGTGTGCGATTTTTTCACCTGTTTTTTTTTGTAGTAGCGTAGATGTTTTTTGTTTTGTTTTGTTTTTTTTTTTGTTTTTTTCTTATAGTAGTAGTAGCAGCGTAGAAGCTTGCTGGTTGATCGGTATGGTACTTTGTTATTTAATCTGTATCAGACATCGGCTTGAGCCGCTAAATCCAGATCTCCTCCACCTATAGACCACCACCGTTCCCCACCACTCACTCATCGATGATCAAATTCAATCTCTGACGACACCAAGATGCGTGATTTTTTACTTGAATTAGTAAAATAGAATTGAATTAGGTTTTTTAGGGTTTTGTTTTTTTGGTGGCGAGAAGAGGAGGCCGGCCAATAAGCTATGAACAACCCATGAGAGAGAGAGAGAGAATGGGGTGTGGGCCTCATTTTATTATTAATAAAACATTAAATTAAATAGCAAAAAAACATAAAAAAAAAAAAATATATCAAGAGTGTAATTTAAGAGATTATTTCAACATAAAAACATGATCAAAAGGACATTGAAACAAAAAAAAAAATCAAGGTTTGGATGAAACCTAAGAAAAAATGCATATTTTAGGACCATTTTTATAGTTTTGTATAGGGATGAGAACTTGGACCGGGGAACCGGAACCGGATAGAACCGACGGGCTGGGACCGGGACGATATTTTTGTGGATTTTTGGAACCGATAGGAACCAAAACCAGTAGAATTGACAAAAATCGGAACCGTATGTTGCTATTTCTCGAGAACCGGATCCAATATTGAAGACACGACAAGACCGGTAGGAACCGGAACTGGTAGAACCGACGATTCGGTTCGGTTTCTATTTTCCACCAAGTTTGGTTTCCAGGCTGGCTCCGGTTCCGGCGAAGCCGATTCCAATGCTCATCCCTAGTTTTGTCGTTTTATATCATAAGCTTTTAGTTTAACGATATCAATTGTTATTTTTTTTTTTCTTAAGATGATCCAAGTCTTATTTAAGATAGTGAATAAAATCTCTAATATTTTAAAAATAGACCGGCCATTCTTAAAAATAATTGTTCAATTAGATTTTGATTCCTCTTTTCCTATTGTCCATATATATAATCTAATATTTTTGAAATTATCAATTCAGTAATCAATTACTATTGATTACTATATCTTTTATTTACTATTAACTATTTAACACTATTTTCTCGTGTATAGTGTCTTACTTGCATATATAAAAGTTGTTGGTATTTTTCTAATAGTTAAACATTTTTTTTTGTATGTAACCAATTTTATATTAGTTTACATTTATTTTCCATTAGTTACCGATATGCTATTTTTTAATCCAGGTATTTTGTGATTTATAGTTAGTTAACCTTTTTGTACTCATGCTTACCTCTCACTAATCGTTAATTGTGCATATATTTGCTATTTTGGGCTTGCTTTATATATATATATATATATATATATATATATATATATATATATATATATAAAGGTTTAAATGAAAACCAAAAAAGATTAAAAACCTAAGAAAACTCTTGTCAAAACACGAAATGACATAAGCTTAATTCTCACGAAGCAAAAATCAAAAAGCAAAAAGCAGATCTGATATGTTCGTTCTCTTTGTTTCTTCTTCATCACTCCAAAAAATCCCCAACCCTTCATTTCCCCTTTGCTTCCTCTACCACCGGTTAAAACCCACGACCACTACCAATCGCGACCTCCACTACTGCCGCTCCTGTTGTTTTTCACTGATGTCTCTCTTCTCCAACATCTTTGATCCAAATCGAAGTCTAAAATGGATTTATTAGCGATCAGGAATAAGTCTTAGGCCAGGCTAAAATCTACTACCAGTGCCTTTCTCCATCAGTCGTGTAACAGCCCGGAATTTCAGGTATTTCTCTAAATTATTTTTGGGGCACATTTAGGAGGGGACTCGGCGAGTTGGTGCATGACTCGCCGAGTAGGGCCGTGGTCTTGGTCGCAGATGCGCGACTGGACTCGACGAGTCCAATAAGGGACTCGGCGAGTCGACGCTGTTCAGCTGAACCCTAGCCGTTTCGATTCTGAAACGTATATAATCATATTATGGCCGTCATGTCGTGTTTTTTTGGCCGATTGAAGATTCCCTGGGAGTGTGTGAGCATTTGAAGCAAGAGAGAGGACTTGAGAAGGCTTGAAGAGATTGTTAGACAAGGAGGAGCAAGGTGGTGATCAAAGGAATTGAGTATTGGAGGTTTGGAGACACAGGAAACACGTTTCCAGGTAATTTTCGGATTAAAATCTGTAACTTTTATGTTGTATGCGAATTTAGGGTTTAGGAAACCCATTTAAGGGATTGTTGGATTGTAGTGATGTTATAAGTGTTTAAAAACCCCGGTATTAGTATATGTGAAAGTCCAGGAAGCCCCATATCTATATATTTCGAAATCATGCGAAATACAGGAGGCAGCGGATTGGCTGCATGGCGAGGACTCGCCGAGTCCAATGATCAGACTCGGCGAGTAGCTTGAAGATTCACTAGGACTCGCCGAGTTGTTCTTCAGACTCGGCGAGTAGCTTGAAGACCTATTGAAACTCGTCGAGTTGTTCTTCAGACTCGGCGAGTAGCTTGAAGATCTACAGGAACTCGTCGAGTCGTTCTTCAGACTCGGCGAGTAGTGTCAGGGTGTCTATACTCGTCGAGTTACCCTTTAGACTCGACGAGTCCGGTCAAGGTTGACCGTTGACCTGTATATAACTTAGTAAGGTCAGTTGTCTTGTTTGATAAGATCATTAATAAAGGTATGTGGTATTATAGGGAATCTGCGGATTAGCGGATCGAGTGCGAGTAGCTCGAAGGGTTTATAGCTTGCATACTACGAGGTGAGTCTTCTCACTATACTTCACCCGGAAGGGTTTGACTGTGAGACCGGAAGGTCGTATTTGTTATATCTATGCTATGTCTAGAGAGGTAGATGCTTTATGTGTGATGTATGCTTATATGTGATGTATACTTATACGGGCCGGAAGGCGAGACCTTATGTGACAGAAAGAACGGTATGATGTATGACTTATGTGTTATGTGCCTGATGTTACATGTGTTATGTTTTATACTATTATGGGCCGGAAGGCAAAACACTATGGGCCGGAAGGCAATCTAGTACGGGCCGGAAGGCGATACGTTATGGGCCGGAAGGCGATTACATTACGGGCCGGAAGGCAATGTTATGTGGACTGAAAGGTCCGGGCCGGAAGGCGTATGTGGGTAAGTCGTATACTGGGGAACTCACTAAGCATTTATGCTTACTAGTTGTGATTATGTTTTTTTTCCAGGCACTAGTGATGACCGTGGGAAGGCGCCGGCGTGACACGTACACACTGCCGTTGTTGAAGATCCTGAAGATTTATTATTTATACTTTTGAAATAAACTTGGAATAAACCCTTTTGTCGAATAATGATGCTTTGTTTTAAATGAAAATTTTATTTAAAAATTGAGCTGTTACAAGTCGCAACCTCCATTGCTATCGTTCTTCTTCTTCACTGCAATCTCTCTCCTCCAACAACTTGGATCTAAACAGCAAACTAAAGTGAATTTCAGTTGCTATCAAGAATAATTCTTAGATTTGGCCACTAAGAGTTTTACTGTGGTTTAGAAAAAGAAGAAACGAAATAAGTCAGGTACGTATTTAATCGAACTCCTTAATTATGATTGAGAGATTTTAAATATCAATTTTTAATTAAATGACTCGTACAATGAGTGAGATGGCAAATGGGCAACAAGTTGTCCCGCTAAGCCTTTTTGAATGGTAAAGCTAATTCTTATAAAGACTACATCCGAAGATCTAGGGGATATAACATTACTATGCATGATTCGTTATACTCTTTTAAGAAGCTCTACCGCATCTGGTGCAAGGAAACCAAACGTATCAAATGCAAATGGTATGAACACGTGTTGATTTTCCATGCACGATCTCTCATGTTTGGTGACTTCGCTTGTGGCTGCTTTTAAAGCAGCATGTCCCGCTGTGAAACCCCCAGCCCTCAGGCCCACGAGAGGGGATACCCCTGTAAGATCGACACATGCGTGTTTCCCTCCGACCCATCCAAAAATCAAAATGTCAGCCGGTCTGAGGGTTGACCTTCCTTCTGTTGGATCGGTGAAGAAATTAACAGGTGCCTCTTTCTTAGCAGAAACCTCGGCACGCTTAAATATGTCAAACAAAACATCCCTAACCATATCGTGCCTGTATTTGAACCCCGGGAGTTCTTTACAGTGAACTGCATGCTCTCCAAAAAAGTCCAAACATGTCTTGCGACACACAGGACATATCTCGTCAGCTGGGAAAATGGGAATCATGAGTCGATATTTGAGAATAATACGATACTCCACGGGAGACATGTGTTGGCCAAGCCCATCTATAGGGATAGCCAGAAGAAAATCTTGAGCATGTGGTGCACGTAAGCACTGAAAAACCGCTTTCTGCCGAGCCGTCATGTCGAAATGCATTTCCATATCTTGGACAATTTTACAAAAAATGGCACTCGCCAGTGTATTCTGGGATTTAGGGGGGGGGGTTGTCTTTAGTAGTAAAATTGTTAAGGTCAAAATCTGGAAGCTTGTTGCGAAGGGATGCCAAGGAATAAAATCAGTGGATTATGACAAGGAATAAAATCAGAAAAAGCATGTCGATTTTCTTGATCATGAGTACAAGTTGCGTTCAAGTTCATTTTCAGGTAAATATCTCAACATTTTGTAAATGATAAAGCGGTAAAACAAGGATGGAACGGTGTGTACGTGCAGCCAGCGTCTGAACGGTAAAGATCCCCAGAATACCTTACGATGTTATGTTATGCACTGAATTATGAATTGTTATGCATGCTAGAAGACTAGGTATACATGATAGGAATATAATTGCCTGTTTTGTGATGCCTTAGTCTAGGGAGATTGCTTATATGAGATATTTGGTAGCGTGCAAGTAAATAGTGCATACTAGAAGTAGAGTACTCGTTATTCGGAATTTGGGGAGGAAGATTTGGGACGAATACTGATACGGTGTGGTCGGTAGTATTGGGCCCGTACTATCGAAGGCACCGGATCAGTGGAAGACTCAAATAAGAATCCCTGGAAATCGGAGACTGGGTAGGGCGCGTATTGAGTACAATTGTACTTGGTGGAGTCTCTGATGATTTTATGTTGTATTTCAGAGACATCATGGTTATCACACGCAATGGGGCGAGTTCGAGCGGTGCAAGTGATGAGGAGATTCGTCAGATTATTCAGGAAGAGGTAGCTGCGGCGGTCCGGGCTGAAATCCCGGAGATGTTTGGGTCTATTAAGACCACGTTGATGGAGGAGTTTGAGGAGCGGTGCGCCGCAATTTCTGAAGCTGCAGTTGCTGCCGCTACCGCAGCGGTGGCTGCTGCCAGGCCGCAAGGGGGTGATTCATTACTATTCAGGGAATTCAGCAACACGAAACCCCCTGAATTTGATGGGACACAGGATCCGATTGCAGCCATGAGGTGGATCGCTGACATCGAGGGGTGCTTTTATACTTGCTCATGCCCGGAGCACTTGAGGGTACGGTTCGCCTTGAACCAGCTCCGTTTGGGAGCGAAGGATTGGTGGAAGTTCGTGACGGCGAACTTCACTCAGGCAGAGATTACGGCGGTGACATGGGAGAGGTTTACGGAGATGTTCAGGGATGAGTATGTTCCCCCGGTAGAGAGGGAGCGATTGATTCAGGAGTTCTTGACCCTTAAGCAGGGTACTGATTCCGTGGCAGTGATCACACGGAAGTTTCATGAGAGGGCAATGTTCTGCCCTGAGCTGGTATCTACGGAGCAGTCGCGGATGAGCCGTTATTTGGGTGTTTTGAAGAGGGAGATCCGGGAGTTTGTGTCAAACTCCACCTATCGTACTTTCACTGAGCTTCAGGCGAACGCCAGGAAGCGTGAGATCGAGTTAGAGACTCAAGTGAGGGAGGAGGCTGAGTCTCGGCAGGTGGATCGACGGCCGGCCCAGTCTCAGCCGGCAGCCAAGCGGACTAAGTTCGCTGATTCGAGGAGGGGAGGTTCGAAGGGTCGCACTTGCGCGAAGTGCGGCAAGAGTCACGAGGGGGTGTGTCGAGCTGGTGGTTGCTACAAGTGTGGCAAAGAGGGACATATTGCCAGGGATTGCCCTAAGGGGTTTATGGTTTGCTTTCACTGCAACCAGACAGGCCATCGGAAGGCCGAGTGCCCGCAACTTCGTCAGGGAGCTACATCTACTACCCGGACTACTGAGACCCGACCGGTGAAGGTCGAGGCCCCGAGGGCTCGCGGGAGAGCCTTTCAGCTGACTGCGGAGGAGGTCCGCGCTGCGCCCGATGTTGTGGCAGGTATGTTATCATTCATGTATTTAATTAAAGGTCGAAATGTTATGCTTATGTTAATGTATGTGTAGGTACTTTCCTTGTGAACTCTATGCCTGCTCTAGTATTATTTGATTCGGGTGCGAGTAGATCGTTTGTATCGTTAGCTTTTAGTCAGCACATCGGCATTAGTCGTGAGCCGTTAAGTCGGCCTTTGAGCGTTTCCATTGCGGCTGAGAGGGTGATTTGTGCTACGGAGGTTTTTCGGGGATGTGTGCTAGAGATCTTCGGGGTCGCATTTCCGATTGACCTAATTCCTATTGCGATGGGTGATGTCTGTGTCATCGTAGGCATGGACTGGTTGAGCCGATTCAGCGCTGTCATCGACTGCGAGCGTCAGTTGGTGACTATACGAGACCCTAGTGGGGGAGTTCTTACGGTGTACGGCGAGGGTACCCGATCGAGATCAGCTTTTTGTTCGGCTGCTAGGGCGAGGCAATGCCTACAGCGGGGATGTAACGGTTTCGTGGCGTATGTGATGGATACGCGGGAGAGTTCCGAGAGACCGAAGACATTGCAGGAGGTTCCAGTGGTGCGCGAGTTTCCAGATGTTTTCCCCGAGGATTTGCCGGGAATACCTCCTGCGAGGCAAGTGGAGTTTGGTATCGACCTAGTTCCAGGGGCGGCGCCTATTGCGAAGGTGCCTTATCGTCTTGCACCTCCAGAGATGCAAGAATTGTCCTCGCAACTTCAAGAGTTGTTGGGGAAGGGATTTATTCGGCCGAGTAGCTCGCCGTGGGGAGCACCGATTCTGTTCGTCAAAAAGAAGGATGGTTCACACCGGATGTGTATCGATTACCGGGAGCTGAACAAGGTGACAGTTAAGAACCGCTATCCGTTACCGAGGATCGATGATCTATTTGATCAGTTGCAAGGGGCATCTTGGTTTTCCAAGATTGATTTGAGATCAGGGTACCATCAGGTAAGGGTGCGGGATGAGGACGTCCAGAAGACAGCCTTTAGGACGCGGTATGGGCATTACGAGTTCGTGGTGATGCCTTTTGGGCTCACCAATGCCCCAGCAGTGTTCATGGATCTCATGAACAGGGTATGCAGGCCGATGCTGGATCGGTCTGTGATTGTATTCATCGACGACATTCTGGTGTATTCGCGGTCTAGGGAGCAGCATGAGGGACATTTGAGGGAGGTCCTTGAGGTACTGAGGTCGGAGAAGCTATATGCAAAATTCTCCAAATGCGACTTCTGGTTACGGGAAGTTCAATTTCTGGGGCACGTTGTAAATCAGACAGGGATATTGGTCGATCCGGCCAAGGTGGAAGCGGTAATGAGATGGGAGGCACCGAAGTCACCTTCGGAAATCAGGAGTTTCCTTGGGTTGGCAGGGTACTATCGAAGGTTCATAAGGGACTTCTCCAAGATCGCGGTGCCACTTACCAAATTGACCCGAAAGGGTGTTACATTCTCATGGGGATCCGAGCAGCAGACTTCCTTCGAGACACTTCGTCAGAGACTGTGCGAAGCACCAGTATTAGCCCTTCCTGAAGGGATGGAGGACTTCGTCGTATATTGCGACGCATCGATTTCAGGACTGGGTGCAGTGTTGATGCAGAGGGGCCATGTGATAGCCTATGCATCGAGGCAGCTGAAGCCTCACGAAGCGAGATATCCCACGCATGACTTAGAGTTGGGGGCAGTAGTGTTCGCCCTCAAAATTTGGCGTCACTACCTGTACGGGGTTCGTTGTACCATATACACGGACCATAAGAGTTTGAAGTATTTGATGGATCAACCCAACCTGAACATGCGTCAGAGGAGATGGTTAGACGTGGTTAAGGATTATGACTGCGAGATCCTATACCACCCAGGCAAGGCTAATGTGGTAGCCGATGCATTGAGTCGTAGGGCGGAGGGTACTCCATTGCGAGACGTATGTTTAAGATTGACGGTGATGACTCCGGTGTTAGATGCTATTCGTGGGGCACAGGCCGAAGTTGTGAAGTCTGGGATGCAGAAACAGGAGCGGGTCGTCGGGTTGATTTCAGAGTTTGTTGTGGATGGGCGGGAACTTCTGACATTTCGGGGTCGGATCTGGGTGCCATTTGTGGGAGGTACGCGTGTTACTTTGATGGAGGAGGCACATAGATCGAAATTCTCGATCCATCCCGGTGCCACGAAAATGTATCTGGATTTGAAAAAGGAGTACTGGTGGCCTTGCATGAAGAGAGACGTTGCCTGGTTCGTTGAGAGGTGTTTGACCTGCCGTAAAGTTAAGGCCGAGCACCAGAGACCGCACGGTAAGTTGCAACCTTTGGAGATCCCTGAGTGGAAGTGGGATCAGATCACGATGGATTTCATCACCAAATTGCCGAAAACTGCCAGGGGAGTCGATGCGATTTGGGTGATTGTGGATAGGCTAACAAAGAGTGCACACTTCCTTGCCATTAGTGAAAGTTCATCAGCAGAGAAGTTGGCAGAGTTGTACGTGAGAGAGATAGTATCTCGGCATGGGGTGCCGACCTCGATTGTTTCGGATCGCGATGTACGTTTCACTTCCAGGTTCTGGAAGAAATTTCATGAGGAGTTGGGTACTAAGCTGCATTTTAGTACCGCGTACCATCCCCAGACCGACGGTCAGAGCGAGCGGACGATTCAGACATTGGAAGACATGCTTAGAGCGTGTGTGTTAGACTTTGGGGGTAGCTGGGATGCGCATCTGCCGTTGGCTGAGTTTTCCTACAACAATAGCCATCATTCGAGCATTGGTATGCCACCTTTTGAGTTGTTGTATGGTAGGAGGTGTCGGACTCCCATTTGCTGGGGAGAAGTGGGACAGAGAGTGATGGGTAGTACAGAGATTGTACTTCAGACGACCGAACAGATTCAGCGAGTGAGGCAGAGGTTATTGACCGCCCAGAGCCGACAGAAGAGTTACGCGGACAGACGCCGGTCCGAGCTCGAATTCCAGGTCGGCGACTTCGTTCTCCTAAAGGTTTCTCCTTGGAAAGGGGTGATCCGGTTCAGGAAGAGGGGCAAATTGGGGCCCCGGTTCATAGGTCCATTTCGGGTAATTGCAAGGGTAGGTCGGGTAGCTTATCGGTTGGAGTTGCCAGCGGAACTGAATCAGATTCACAATACCTTCCACGTATCACAGCTGAGGAAGTGTATAGCCGATGAGGCAGCAGTGGTTCCGCTAGAAGATATCCAGGTAGATGCGAGTCTGAATTACGCCGAGAGACCACTAGCTATCAGGGATCGGAAGATCAAGGTTCTACGGAACAAGGAAATACCTCTGGTGTTGGTTCAGTGGCAACATCGGAAGGGATCGGAGATGACTTGGGAGCCGGAAAGAGAAATGCGGGAGCAACATCCGGAGTTATTCGCAGAATGAGAGACTTCGAGGGCGAAGTCTAGTTCTAGTGGGGGAGAGTTGTAACAGCCCGGAATTTCAGGTATTTCTCTAAATTATTTTTGGGGCACATTTAGGAGGGGACTCGGCGAGTTGGTGCATGACTCGCCGAGTAGGGCCGTGGTCTTGGTCGCAGATGCGCGACTGGACTCGACGAGTCCAATAAGGGACTCGGCGAGTCGACGCTGTTCAGCTGAACCCTAGCCGTTTCGATTCTGAAACGTATATAATCATATTATGGCCGTCATGTCGTGTTTTTTTGGCCGATTGAAGATTCCCTGGGAGTGTGTGAGCATTTGAAGCAAGAGAGAGGACTTGAGAAGGCTTGAAGAGATTGTTAGACAAGGAGGAGCAAGGTGGTGATCAAAGGAATTGAGTATTGGAGGTTTGGAGACACAGGAAACACGTTTCCAGGTAATTTTCGGATTAAAATCTGTAACTTTTATGTTGTATGCGAATTTAGGGTTTAGGAAACCCATTTAAGGGATTGTTGGATTGTAGTGATGTTATAAGTGTTTAAAAACCCCGGTATTAGTATATGTGAAAGTCCAGGAAGCCCCATATCTATATATTTCGAAATCATGCGAAATACAGGAGGCAGCGGATTGGCTGCATGGCGAGGACTCGCCGAGTCCAATGATCAGACTCGGCGAGTAGCTTGAAGATTCACTAGGACTCGCCGAGTTGTTCTTCAGACTCGGCGAGTAGCTTGAAGATTCACTAGGACTCGCCGAGTTGTTCTTCAGACTCGGCGAGTAGCTTGAAGACCTATTGAAACTCGTCGAGTTGTTCTTCAGACTCGGCGAGTAGCTTGAAGATCTACAGGAACTCGTCGAGTCGTTCTTCAGACTCGGCGAGTAGTGTCAGGGTGTCTATACTCGTCGAGTTACCCTTTAGACTCGACGAGTCCGGTCAAGGTTGACCGTTGACCTGTATATAACTTAGTAAGGTCAGTTGTCTTGTTTGATAAGATCATTAATAAAGGTATGTGGTATTATAGGGAATCTGCGGATTAGCGGATCGAGTGCGAGTAGCTCGAAGGGTTTATAGCTTGCATACTACGAGGTGAGTCTTCTCACTATACTTCACCCGGAAGGGTTTGACTGTGAGACCGGAAGGTCGTATTTGTTATATCTATGCTATGTCTAGAGAGGTAGATGCTTTATGTGTGATGTATGCTTATATGTGATGTATACTTATACGGGCCGGAAGGCGAGACCTTATGTGACAGAAAGAACGGTATGATGTATGACTTATGTGTTATGTGCCTGATGTTACATGTGTTATGTTTTATACTATTATGGGCCGGAAGGCAAAACACTATGGGCCGGAAGGCAATCTAGTACGGGCCGGAAGGCGATACGTTATGGGCCGGAAGGCGATTACATTACGGGCCGGAAGGCAATGTTATGTGGACTGAAAGGTCCGGGCCGGAAGGCGTATGTGGGTAAGTCGTATACTGGGGAACTCACTAAGCATTTATGCTTACTAGTTGTGATTATGTTTTTTTTCCAGGCACTAGTGATGACCGTGGGAAGGCGCCGGCGTGACACGTACACACTGCCGTTGTTGAAGATCCTGAAGATTTATTATTTATACTTTTGAAATAAACTTGGAATAAACCCTTTTGTCGAATAATGATGCTTTGTTTTAAATGAAAAATTTATTTGAAAATTGAGCTGTTACAAGTCGCAACCTCCATTGCTATCGTTCTTCTTCTTCACTGCAATCTCTCTCCTCCAACAACTTGGATCTAAACAGCAAACTAAAGTGAATTTCAGTTGCTATCAAGAATAATTCTTAGATTTGGCCACTAAGAGTTTTACTGTGGTTTAGAAAAAGAAGAAACGAAATAAGTCAGGTACGTATTTAATCGAACTCCTTAATTATGATTGAGAGATTTTAAATATCAATTTTTAATTAAATGACTCGTACAATGAGTGAGATGGCAAACGGGCAACAAGTTGTCCCGCTAAGCCTTTTTGAATGGTAAAGCTAATTCTTATAAAGACTACATCCGAAGATCTAGGGGATATAACATTACTATGCATGATTCGTTATACTCTTTTAAGAAGCTCTACCGCATCTGGTGCAAGGAAACCAAACGTATCAAATGCAAATGGTATGAACACGTGTTGATTTTCCATGCACGATCTCTCATGTTTGGTGACTTCGCTTGTGGCTGCTTTTAAAGCAGCATGTCCCGCTGTGAAACCCCCAGCCCTCAGGCCCACGAGAGGGGATACCCCTGTAAGATCGACACATGCGTGTTTCCCTCCGACCCATCCAAAAATCAAAATGTCAGCCGGTCTGAGGGTTGACCTTCCTTCTGTTGGATCGGTGAAGAAATTAACAGGTGCCTCTTTCTTAGCAGAAACCTCGGCACGCTTAAATATGTCAAACAAAACATCCCTAACCATATCGTGCCTGTATTTGAACCCCGGGAGTTCTTTACAGTGAACTGCATGCTCTCCAAAAAAGTCCAAACATGTCTTGCGACACACAGGACATATCTCGTCAGCTGGGAAAATGGGAATCATGAGTCGATATTTGAGAATAATACGATACTCCACGGGAGACATGTGTTGGCCAAGCCCATCTATAGGGATAGCCAGAAGAAAATCTTGAGCATGTGGTGCACGTAAGCACTGAAAAACCGCTTTCTGCCGAGCCGTCATGTCGAAATGCATTTCCATATCTTGGACAATTTTACAAAAAATGGCACTCGCCAGTGTATTCTGGGATTTAGGGGGGGGGGGGGGGGTTGTCTTTAGTAGTAAAATTGTTAAGGTCAAAATCTGGAAGCTTGTTGCGAAGGGATGCCAAGGAATAAAATCAGTGGATTATGACAAGGAATAAAATCAGAAAAAGCATGTCGATTTTCTTGATCATGAGTACAAGTTGCGTTCAAGTTCATTTTCAGGTAAATATCTCAACATAATTTATTATCAAAGTTACTAGCTCTTGATTTTATGCATAATCTATTGTCAAGTTAATAGCTCTTGCTTTTATGGATCCCCGTAGCTTGTGATTATATATACTTCATTTTATATTCATAGGAATTGGAGGTCTCTCTTTTGGTTAAAAGAGCTATTATTTTTTTAGTTTTTATGAAATTGGTACAAATATGTTTCTATGTGCTAGTTTACTTAACAAGAGAGTGGTGCTAATTAATATAGTATTTAATTTAGATACTTCATTAATTAACTAATAATTTCTACCACATAGTTTATTTGGAAGTAATTTGATTAATTGGTTGGCTACTTAAATATTCATAGTCATTTATGTCAATTTAATTTGGAGTATTTGTGAGGGATTATTGAGAATTTTTGAAGTAGAAAAAGTTCTTAAATCATATACATACAATTTGTTTCTTAAAATTCCTAATGAGATATATAAGACGTTAAGTTGTGAATATTGTGAGTGGGTATCTGAACAGATGTATTAAACTGTGAATGAAAGTTAGAACCGGTGAATTAAATTGTTAATGGGTATTTGAATTAACGTATTAAATTGTGAATTATAACAAATTGATATATTGAAATGAGAATTAGTGTGTGAATGATTGTACTAAATATCTAAATATGTTTTATTTATCCTAATCTGGTTTTGGCACTTGGTAGAGTGATTGGTGTATAAAATCTTGTATTAAACTATGAATGATGTATAAATTGATGTATTAAACGGTGAATGGTTTTTAAATTGATGTATTAAGCTGCAAATTAGTATATGCAATGTTGTATTAATATGCCACTGTTTTTTTAGGAAAACTTGCTCGTTTTAAAACATTACTCGCTGACATTGGGATGTAATACATACTTACCAAATATATGCACAATGAAACCTTAGCAACATAATAAGGATATTATGGTACCCAAGGATAGACAAATTTAATGGCGGATATGCTTTCAATCTAGAAACACTATTAATGAAGGTTAGATTGTTGAATTATTTTTAAGGCATTCAAAAGCATGACATGTCTTACACATGAATTTTATATTTTAATTCTTTCATACATTGGGCTTATTTATACTTTTGGACTATACATAATATATAATGTGGAAAAAATTGTCAATTGCCAAAAACAAATGAAGTGAAATTTGTGTATTATATTAACGAGTTTATTATATTAAGTTGTGAATTTTGTGTATTAAATTATGATTTTTGTGTTTTAAACTGTTAATTGACTGCATTAAGTTGTAAATTTTCGGTTTAAACTGTGAATTGACTATATCCAGCTGTGAATTTTGTGTATTAAATTAGGAATTTATTGTATTAACTTGTGAATTTTGTGTATTATACTGTGAATTAACTGTATTAAGATTTTTTAAGTTCATAATATGGTTGTGAGTTTATACTTTTGGTGTATTAAACTGTGAATTTGTTGTATTAAGATGTGAATTATGTGTGTTAACTATATTAAGTAGTGAGTTTTCTGTTTAAACTATGAATTGGTTGCATTAAGTTGTGAATTTTGTGCATTATACACATATACAATTTTCTCTAATTTTAAATAAATCATATAAAATTTAAACTGCGAATATTATATAAATTAATCTTTGAAAGAAGTACTAAACTTCTTATTTGAAAGTATAAATGTAAGTTTTAAGTTAAGAATATGACATTTCTATCTATTAAATTCTTAATTTATTATATTAAGCTGTAAATTTTATATATTAAACGGTAATTGAATATTTTAAGCTGTGAATTGACTGCATTTTGCTGTGAATTTTTTTATAAATTTTTTGTTAAAATATGAATGATTTATTTTTATATAAATGTTCTTTGAATAGTTTTATTGTTCTATAATTATGTAAGAGTGTAGTAGTTTTTATAATTATTGAGTACTAAATTCAAAGTGAGTAAATTAATAGGTTTATTAAACTATGGACGTAATATTTAACTTGTCATTGCATTACTTTATATACAGATCTGATTTGTGAGGAATGGTGGTTATGATGCTGACACATGTGGTTGGTGGTGGTGATAGAGCTTGGGTTTGATAATTTCTGAATTTGTGAATTAGTATAAAATTGATTGTATTAAGTTGTGAATTTTATGGATTAAACTGTAA